>NC_041355.1:16165061-16457561 GCF_900634415.1 Cottoperca gobio
TGGAGTTGCTCATTTGGTTATAAAAAAAAGAAAACAAACATTGTGTGGGTCCGCAAAATCAGTCTCCTATTCACTATCTATGGAGCAGCTCTAGAGACTTTTAGACTTTCTAGTTTCTGGTTTTGGGAGGGAGTAACTCATGTTCACAAATATTGATTTAACTTTCTTAGGCCATGGAAATAACATATTGTAATTCTTAATTTAGATGTTGTTCTCCTTTAAGAACTAAATATGACCACCTTATTACAGATGGGCACCTGCCACACTGGTTGCAGATGAGGCAGTCTTTTAGCCACAATTTGCATCATCTGACTGTTTATGGTGACTAGTCCCACCCTAATACTGGCTCGTGTGTCACTGTGTTAATTACAGGTCAATAATGCTCACAGTGGGCACACTGACACAGTGGGAGTTTGTATCAGGCTTGCGTGTTGCTCTGGGCTTCCCTTAGTCAGGTGTGTTTGACCTATCATTCTGCTCATCCCATCAGCCTGTCAATTACTTCCTCATCCTCTGACATCGTTGTTAGCTAAGCAAAAGCCAAAGCCAAGCCTAGCTATTAAGGACTAGCAACGGGTGGCCTGTGATGAGGTGTGGGGGGGTGGGGCATGCTCCAGCACGTGTGCGTGCTTTAGCTAGGCTCACCAGACCAAAGATCAAGTCCCTTAAGCTGCCAAGAAAAGCTTACAAGTCGTCACGTTGGTCAGAACAAATGGTCCCAGTTCTAGGCCCTGCAGCAGAGCCTGAGAATAGGCTGCACTCACTGAGCAGATAACAGAAACACTGGTAAAGCAGTTTGGCTTTCTTCATGAAGCATCAGCACAGCCAGAGAAAATGTAGCTGGGTTTATTCATGTTTGACTGCTCATCCAACCCCAAGGCTGGAACAACAGTACTGAATGTACAGCCCACTGGTTAAAAAGAATAGAAATACACAGAAGGCTTCAATCCCAATAGAGTTATGTACCATGTGAAAAATGGGACACCTGATGATAATCAGTGGTTTTAGTTACTGCCTGGAGTAACTAAAAGTACTGTTCATCACAAGGCCTGCAGTTACATCCAGGATATTGTGAAGTTATATAAGAGGAGTAAGCTCTGAAATGCGACCGTATATCCTGACAAGCTCATATACCGTGCAGCCAGAGAAAGAAACCTTCAGACGTACACAAACACGTACAAGAAATAATAACACTGACAGTGGAGAATACCCACACTGATCCAAAGTTGAATGCAAATGAGGGGTGACTATCTTCATTTACCATTTCACATACCACTGAGCCAAAACAAATCCCAAGCGGGCAGACCTCACGAACGCTCCTTACATGCCACCCAAGGTCAACCAGCTCCCAACTCTAATGGGCAACACTGAGCCTTTTTAATATTCCACAGGCACAAAGGTGTTTAACTCACTCTGTTTGACCAAATCCCCACGTAAGAAAAAATCAAGCGGAAAAGACAAACAATATTAAAATGAATCAGTCGCTGTAGAGGAGGAGGGTAAATGATAAGCGACAGTTCTGTGGATTTATCGTGGCAAGTAAAAGCCTGTCTTATTGATTATCCATAAACAGAGTCATCATCCACAGGGGAAGGAAAACAACTGGTTGAATAACAACAGACTAAACCCTGGGTCATGGATTACCTTAGTATTTTACTGTGAAACAGTTTAACCAACAAGGATCACCCGAAAACTAACCTGAGCTGGGGAATTTGTAATCAACATGCTTAAAAGAAAGGGGAGTAATAGGTGGATGTCTGTGAGATCAAAGCAGTTGAACTTCTACGTGCGTGCATATAAGCCCTTTACTGTTAAACCTCACTAAGGCAGTGTAATTTAGTAGTGACATGAGGAAGTGGAATGGGCTGTTAGGAGGAACATGATCAAAGCGGCAGAGCCACCACGTTATCTGGCCCAGCCGCACAGTGTGAGCATCTGGAATGTGGGTTTCCCCCCCCCCACACACCTCTTTCGGTCCCTTTTATCCACATTCTGTGGTCTCCGCTGTCACTGCGAGTCTTGTCGTCACAGAGGTTATCAGGACTTGTGGTAGCCATGCAAGGCAAAACGTCTCGCTGGCGGCAGATATACAGAGCTGATAAGTGTTGGTCAACCTGTACCATAAAGAAGATGCCTCCAATTTACAGGACTTGGAAGTCTGCTGAGCTGGAACGAAAAGCTGCTGCTGCTGCGGTTATTGTTGTAGAATCATACTATAAGCCTGACACACTTGGGTGAACAACTATGCCCGATACATAAAGTATAGTTTACAGTGAGGCATGTGCTTAAAGGGGAATTGGATTAGCTGCTGGCAAGAAGAAAAAAAAAAGGGTGGGGGATTATAAACGATCCTGACTTTAAGTGTGCTTCTAAAAAGATGGATTACCATTTCAATTTTTACCCTCTTTCTTTACTAATGGAATTTTGAACTTGTACTGTTCAACTACTAAGCAAAAAACGCCATGCTCACTGTGTTGAGCTGAAAACAAAGACAAGGGGGGGGGGGGGGGGGGGGGAAACAGCGTGTCGGTATCCGAATTTGGTACAGTGGCATGGTACAGGACAGTCTGTCCCCAGCTCACTCTGTTCAACTGCAGCTCTCTCTCCCTCTCTCGTGAGTACGCACGGCACCAGCAAGGTGGAGCCAGGAAAGGCAGGAGGGAGAGGACGCGAAGTTTCAATAGTTGTTCACATGACACAAATGAAAACATCGATGAAAAACCTTTGCTGTCAAATGCAGAAACGAGTGGGTAAATCACTATTTTCTACATCAGTTTTATTATACGTTTCATTTCCCTTCATTAAATTATCTTTCTAATGGTTCATACATCTACCAGAATTCAGTGCTGAACTAAGCCAGCAGTGATCCCTTCTGTTCTACCATCTACAGGCTGTACACTAGATCTCTGATTAGCAGAGATGACTATAGCCCATAAATGGCTAGAACAGACCATACTACAAAGTGCCTGGATGCGTGAATGTGGAAGGAGTGACGAAAGCACAATGTGTTGTAGGAACAAACATCTGAGCCAGCACATTTAAAAAAAAAAAAAAAGTATTTGTGTGGGTAGAACATTGGAGAAAATACAACCCTGCATGGGTGCTGCTATCTGCCGAGGCCAGTCAGCCGACCGGCTGGCCTTGTGTGGCATCGCGTATGAGCACCGAGATGACACATCAACTCTTGTCTATATTTAACTCACTGGACGCCTCTCCTTCCAATGTTCCCATCCTTTTAGAAGAGGCTGCCAAAGAAAATGGTGAGAAAAACAGGCCGAGGTGATATGTAATTACGTTGAATGGATCCAGCCTCCCACATCCTTTCATTGTATCCACACCCTCAGATAAAATGGATGGCAAGCTTTTTTATTCTATTTACCATAAATCCTGCAAGTCTAGCCGCTCTAATTTATGGTGTCGAAGAAAACCCTTAACGGCTTCACTCTTGACTTGAACATAAACACCAGCAAGCACCTTATGTGGGTGGTGAACTCAATCTGATAAGGGCTTCTAAGAAACCAGTGTTCGCTCTCTTCTAAAGACAGCGTGGTAAACCATCACAAGCCAGGGTCTGCCTGAATACCCTACATATCTTCTACTGTAGATATTATCTTGAATGCAGAGATATAACTCAGAATAGAACTATGATTAGGCTGGAAAGCTACTGAAAGGACATTCCATTCAGCTGACATTGTTGATACTGCTACATACAAATAAAACATATTTGCATCAAAAACAAGCACGGAACATTTGACTTAAGCTCCAGCTCTGCCTGCACGCACCCTCGCCTGTCCCTGTAACTCGAAGCCTTTCGCCCGGCAACCAAACTGTTACATAACTCTAAAAAGGTGCAAAGGGTATGTGCACGAGAGGGGGAAACAGGGAGGGGGGAAATGCCTTTAACTGAACACAAATGGATCACTCCTTACTTTTGGTTTTAAGGACCTGTTGCAAAGGAAGTGCTTTCTTTAAGAAGGGCTAAAAGGTTGTAGGGGCTAAATAAAAGTAGGACATGACGGACTTGCTGACATGTCAGGGCAAGGTGTGCATGTGCCTGCAGGTGGTGTGTGCTCTATTAAAGGTTAAATGTTTTGAAAATGTAATGCCAACTCACCTATTCTTCTCCAGCTCATTATGTGTGGACCTGCAAAGACAGAAAACAGAAGTTAAATAATAAACACAGGTGCGTGCTCAACATGCAAAGTAAAGCCATAGACTGTTACTGTATATCTGTTACTCCTGAAAAGGCAATGTACTCCGTTTGGGGAAATAAGGCATAAGATTAAGATAATAACTATATGAGCTAGACAAGCAGGGGCAGAGATAAGCACAGTGAACTACCTTGTCAAATTTGATTAATGAATTTATTAATGAATCCCACATGAGACCAACTCTAGGCCCAGTGAACTGGAGCCTTTAAAGCAACTAAAACGTCAATGTGACAGCCGGGCATTCACTGTGGCATTATACGGCCTCTTCCTCAATAATGCACAGCAGAACTCTGTATGTGTGTGTGTGTGTGTGTGTCACTGCAGCCACTAGAGTTCACTCTGTGCATGAGTGTGTGTGCGTGCATGTGCTGCCGGGCAAGTACGAGCATGCACCCACACACGTACACACACCCTGTGCATGCAGCATTCAGGGCTCAGTGCTCTGTTAATAATGTAAAGTGAATCAGCTGGTTCCTAAGAGTCTCTTTGTGTGGCAACATACTGAAGCCCTCCTCCTGATGCTTAAATGACCAAGTTCCTATCCACACAATCTGCACTCTACCTCGCCTCAAGGGGGACAGGTTTCAGGGGGGGTGATAGACTCAACCTCCCTGGAGTCATGTACACAGCACTTCTCTACATCGTGGGTTATCAATACTTTAATATGCCTTCCTCTATTTTTTCTTTTAATACTAAGCTGAAACAACTGCCATCTTGTTGATATGAAAGCAGGATGTATGGTGAAAGTAGGAGATAAGAATGGGGTAGAGAGGGGGGGGGACAGTTCAAGGCTGTAGTTCAGTAAAGATTTGACCTGCCTCAGAGGAAAATATATTTTCAAGTTTAATTATTTACACCAATAAAAAAACACTGCATGTCTCTATTTAATACATTAAATGTCATGTAGTTGGGTATGCACGACTGGATGTTAAGTCAACTGTGGCAGTATATTTGATTTAACATGACAAGTTGTATGGCCAGGTTGAGGGGCTGCTATCACAGCAAAACATAGGGCTGACATGTAAGCTGGCCCGGGCCACTCTCCGAAAACCTGTGAGAGCCTGTGCTCACACACTCGTGCTCGGGGTCTTGACAGGATTCAACTTACATATTCTACAACCTAGTAATCATGCATGACCGTGCTGTGCATCAGCAGACCAGTCACGCATAAAAAAAATCACAAAAATGATCTAAAACCAGCTTGATATCTTCTGCTCGGCTGCTACTACTCTCATAAATGTCATCTAAAAAGAAATGTAGTTCCAAAGTGATTTCTTTGTAGGAAAAATAACGACTCACCGTTTTGCGAGTGATGCATGCTTTTACGTGAATATATAATTACTTTTGTAATGGCAGCAAGTCCACAGATTTCTGCAACTGTGAGTCACAGCGATAGTTTTGCTAACAGAAGATGAATACTTTGGAGCACATCATTTGCGTCATCAGCTGTCACTGTGCTTGCACTGTGTCTGTGTTGCTTAGAAACCCTCATCATCTCCTCCAAACTTGGAGCAATTCACCACAATCTAATTCAGTGTAGTGTGCAATTATGTGAGGGTTTTTTTTTTGGCTGATTATCACTCTTTAAGAATGATGACATAAATGTATTTTGAGGGACCGTTACCAATGTAGCCACGTCAAGCATTATCATTAGATACAAATGATAGAAAAAACATCCAAGTTTGAAAATCTGGTAATAATACAGACAGTGATGAAGAAGGTTTTGTGAAAGCCCCAATTATTTTTCCCATAGATAAAAAACTTTAGAACTTGGAAATCCATTTTAGGGCAATTCTGGTGTCAGTTACACCGTCTGTTACTCTGAAAACTAGAGATGCCTTGGGACAGCCTGCCACACTACATCGTATGGCCTCTCAACGTAGAGATCAATCTAAGTCAACTTGCATTGCTGTCTGCTGAATCAGATATCTCCGTGCCTGCAGCTCAACGACAATGCAATACAGATTTTAAACTGGATCAGGGCCACTTCTTTCTGTAGGCATGCACGCATGTGTGTGTATGCATGTATACGCACACACAGAGTGGATCAACGAGATAAAGCAACCCTGCTATAAACGGGCAGGCAGGAGAGGACAGAGTTAGATAATCCCATCGCTACTCCTGAGAAGGTAACTACTGTATAGCTGGAGCGGGTCACACTAAATGCACTGTACAGATAATCTAATCGTTATATTATCATATTTCAAAAAGGAGTCACTTTAATTGAATTTTTAAAATGTTCTAAAAGTGATCATCAACGAAGTATGAACAGGAACATTTACATGACTGAGGAGTAGGTACTGCATGATCTCATTTAGCAACATCCTTGGTCTCTTTTTGTCACTCAGAATGTGGAATTGCGAGGTGGTGAAAATGGTACACAAATTTGGCTAATTAGCAACATTTCTCATCATTAGCCATGGCAGCAGGACATAAATAGGACTGTTGGATAAAGTGGCCCATTTATGGCGTAAACATGCACCCCATCAGTAACCCTGACAGCACTAGGGATATACAAAATAATGCTGTTTTGTTTGTTTGCAAGGTGTGCAATTCCAGTGGGAATTAAATAAACTGCATCGCTACACGAGGCTGAGAAAGGGTGTTAAATGCTAAATGGTGTTACCTCGCTGAGTGAGATGTGAACGTGTCTCTGTAGAGAGACAGACCAAACATAATTCCTGCACAGTCTTTCATGTATAACTGTATTAACTTCTTGTTGCATGGCATTGGGAGAAGATTTCTCTTGTCAGTACATCTTGGTGCCATTTTCTGTCATGCTTATGAAAATCCTTCTCAACCCTCCTGCTCCGAAAGAGTTGTTCACCTCAGAGGCTGTATGAAGAGCAAATATGCTTTGTGAAAAGCTTTTAGTTCTCAGAGGATTTCATTTTGCATTAAAGATGGCATTGTTCCGAAACATCATTATTCTGTATACTTACGAAGAATTTGCCTATTAAGAGCAACTCTTTGGAAGCTTTATGAAAACGGCTTCAGACCTATATCTGATCATGACTGTTGCCATGCAGAACTAGGCAGCGTTCTACGCTCATGATGAGTAATGCGCAGTTCCTGTTTGTGGCCCGCTCTTACATTAATATTAAAAGGCTAAGAGAGAGAGAGAGAGGGAGTGGGGCTTGCGTTTGATGTATGACTGTCAATGAACAGATTAATGTAAGCAGCCTAGCACCAAGAAAAAACACAATACCATTGGGTCTTTACTTTGGGGCATTCTCGCCTGCTACTCCTACTATTAAATTCAAATGTCTGGCATCAGTGAGAGCATAGTGCTTGACATGTGTTACATGCAGCTACACAATAGAATAGACTATTAAACATATGCTCAAACACACATCAACAGCTTGATGTTGTGTATGATTGATGATGCATACAAAAGAGGAAAGCACGATTGGTGCAAACATGCTTTACTTGAGAGGATAAAGTTGTATATAAAAAAGGTGAAACTGCAAATTACTGATTGCCCTAAACATCATTAATCCTGAAAAATGCTCCACATATTGACCTTTGGAAGTCTGCAAACAACACCGGCCATAAATAGCAGATTTCCTCTTTAGGGCAGAAGGCAAAACTATCCCTCTCTTCTCAGTGTAGAAAACATTTGACATACTAGAAACTGAGCATGAATACCAAAAAACATAACAAATAAAACTCTAATTCAAATAAAGCTAAATCCTGTGTGTTTATTTAACCAGGGGTGAGAGGAATGCACAACATTACAAATGACTTTTTTTTCATTTTGAAGCATTCACCACGATCCCTAACCTCAGCCACCACTGCAGTCCATTTGACAATCAGCTGATGAAAAGCTTGCAGAGCCCTGGTGCTACCCCCTCCCCCAAGCCAGCAAAACAGCAGTGGCGACGGTCATATGTGCACCTATGTTCTAAACACATTTCTACAAGTTTGTGAAACATCCATGCAAACTTTTTTTTTTTTTTTTACAAAGAAAGAGGCTTTTTCCTCGACCGTAAAACTGCAGCCGGTGCTGACAGCTCGCTTGTTTATCAAACGTTGCGATAAGCGCATTGGCAGCGAGTGTATAATCACATGCTGTGGGCAACACTTCCCAGTACGTCACATACATTACGAACATCTATCAGTAAATGTATGCTGTGTTAACAGTGCCCACAATGTACTAGGGACACCACGAAAGAGAGCAGTTTCTTACCTATTGTGGTTACTGCTGAACTTCTTATTTCGGAATTTCCTTTGCCTCTGGTAGTTTGTGTCCTGACTTGATGGAAATGTCGAAGCATATCCGTGTTCACACTCTGTGGAAAGAAAATGTGTGGTTAAGGCGAGTTTGGACACTTTTTCTCGACCCCAGCCATATTACAATTCTTCAGGTCGACATGAACATACAGGTGATACGTTTGTGATGACATTTGCTAACACCATATCCATATTGGCGTTGTCAACCAGTCAACAGAACAAATGTTGACGCTGTTGATTGATACATTGCTTAGCTTCACATACATTTGATCATAATATTTACCTCTATCTTTCCTTTCTAGATATTCCGCAGCTTCCAATAACCGTTGGATATTTATTAACTGAACAGCAGTCATTCTTTCCTGCGGCTGGCTGCCGTTGACGTTAGCTAGGCTCTCTTCAGGTTAACGTAACGTTAGCTTCGCAAACAGCATCAACGGCAGGTCGCTTTCAAATACAGCGAAGACAGTGCATCGGTTATTACTACTTTAAGTGATACTGTTTTGTTGTCGTGTTATTAACTTGTTCGGTCTCTTCGCTGGCTCAACAGCAGCCTTAGTCGGATGAAGAGGGGGGGAAATCCAGTTTTCCAAACTGGAAAGCCTCAGCCAATCCTTGCCAGGTGCCGATGTTAGAAAATGTCAAAACCAGCGTATCAAAGTATTAAAAGTTTCTAGGAAACACGATATTAAATGTTTACAAAATTTGATATAAATCATATAAAATTTCCCCGAGGGAGCACAGAGCCAGCAAAGTGCCTGCTGCTGCTCGTTTCCTCTCCTCTCCTGTTTGTTTACCTAGCTGCACAGCTGAGAGGCGGGGACCTAGCGGGGGAGAGGCCGGTCCAACGCGATGCATTCTGGGAAATCAAGTCTTTTGGTGCATTTATGAAACACTGACAAACATGTATAATATTTATTATTTAAACGAATTGTCATGCCTTTACTGCAATATATGAAGTACGATAGCCTCCGTTATTCCTTTATAATTTGACTGAATCTATGGCAGGTCAGTTTAACGAGTAAATAAGTCTGTGGGACAGTGCTACACTCCACAGGTCAACATAAATAGTTTAAACTTAATGTGGTGTTTATTGTTCTTGCAAAGTGTAATCGAGGTTATTGCTGTTACTGATAACAAAGAAGAGAATGTTGAAATTAATTAGAATGAAATAATAAAACATTCACTATTACTATAAATCACAGGCCTGTAATACAATATGACAATTGTGATCTAAATATTAACTCAACTAATTTCGGCCATCAATCATAAGTGGATTGGTTGAAGCGGCTGTTGTTAATGACTAAACACAAATAGCCAACTCATTGTTTGTCAGTTATTCCTCTTACTTTCTTCATTTCCAATCTCCTCTCTCTTGCAAAAGAAAAAAAGCCCTACAAATCCCATGATCCACCCGGACCATGGGGGTGTACTTGCAGGCTGAAGCCAGGCCCAGCAACACATGACGTCGCCACCGACCGGGCGTCTGATTGGCGGATGGCTTTGACAGGCGTCGAGGGTTGAGCTCGCACCTGACCAACCGCAGAGGAGCTTTGCGCCATGTGGAAACCAGTTCAACACGCCCACAAATAGCAGGAAGCAAACAATCGAGAGAGGAGAGCTTTGCCTCTGCGATCTGCTGCTGCATAATTCCCACGTTACATTATAATAATAGGTTATAATGCTCAAAGGTCTTTTGCAGCGCGTACCAGCCCGTAGGCTCAGCTTCTCTGCACAAAACAGCCCTTAACGGACAGACGCAAAAGAAAGCAAAGGAAAAACTGTTTATTTTCCTGCGTCTTTAAATCATGGCTTGGTAAAAGGAAACGAGGACATCATTAATAATTGTTTTTTTTAAAAGTCTTTTTTAATATTGCATTTATTACAAATTCTCTGACATTAAATTATAAGTTGGCCAGAGTGTATTTGCAATTTGAGATGGCAATTTCAATCAACCCTATACTGGGTTGCCTTCCTAATAGGCTAAAGTTATAAACAAGAACATTTAACAACAATGCGAGACATTTCTGTGTTGTATATGTCCGATTCACCATTAATGTGTGTCTTTTTGCGTTTTATCTATAAAGTTGTCGGTTTTTTCGATCGAGTCTGCGTGGGCACAATGACATCATCCTAAACTGAGTTGGAGGGCGCTGCAATGTGGTCAGATTTATCATATCGGAGTGGTAGCCAACATGCACACCCACACAACCAATCATTATGTCACATTGTTGTATATATGCTGTAGGTAGAAATAACATCTTCATGGGTTGAGAGTTGTGCAGGCGCAAAGCGATGCACAGTGTTCAACATGCAGATCATACAGATGCAAACAGTCCAGAAAATAATAAAAGCATATGCTTATACTCTCCTATAATTGCAATGGGTATGTCACTCATATTAGTCTGGTGCAGGCTGTGCTTATAGCAGGCAGTGGTGCTTAGTTGAATGAACTCAGCCCTTTGTTGTCTGCGTCTATTGACAATGAAGTCTTGTTTTCCTAAAATTCAGAGGAAAATGACAAGGATCACACGCAGCACATATAAACTCACTTCCGTCCTTCCTGTCGGCGCTCTCAAGAAACCTAGCAGCCTCCAGCAAAACTTGTACGTTTTTCAGAAAAGTGTTGATCTGCTCCATGTGGGAGTCTTTGGAGTTGAAGACGTCATTGAAAGGGCAACTAGACATCTCGAAATCTTGCTGATCCAAGAGAGACGCCTCGGAATCAAAAAAGAACTCCTCACTCTTCAAACTTCCTCTCTGTATCTCACTTTTGGCCATTTCTTCCTCTTTAAGTTAGTGTGGCTTCTGTTCTGGCGACGTGCTGAGCTCAATAAACAGTGAGGCAGCTACCAGGGGATGCTGCTCTTGTCAGATGATTCCTCTTTTCTTTTTTTTATGAATGCGGAGTGTTAAATGTGGAACAGTGGCCAATGTCAGTAGATGGTGGTGCATGGGAAAACGAGAGCCCGGCCCCCCTCTGTCTGAGGAGTCTGCATGGTCCTTGTGCCCGTCACTGGACAACCTTCTGTTAAAGCTATAGCCTACAGAATAAAAGAAAACAAATGTTCGCTTGTCATCGTGACATTTTAATTACACAGTATAGTATGCTACTTTATTCAAAATCTGAGGCTACAGTGTAATGGTGGTGTAGCAGAAGTTATCCTTACACACAGTAAGAGAGCAATGCTAAGGATTATTGGAGCATTATAGTATGTTTAGTATTAGTATTAGTACTGTTACTGTACTGATATTTTACTTTAAGTAGTCAACTGATGTAAACAACTTCATGAGTAATTCTCAATGGTGCTCAAAAGTTGTTTTGAAATGTGAACATATGGAGGACATTACTTAAAACAATCTTGTTGAATCATTTATTGATATGATAGAATAGGTATATTAGGATCACCTAAAGTTTTCACAGAAATTGGTGCAATAACTCAGTAATAGAAAACGAATGTAATAAGGTTGTGACCTGTATGACATCAAGAGCATGACTGCACATAATTCAGATTAGATAGTTTGATAGCCACAATCATGTTCAATTACTGATTGAGCATTTACTGGATATAGCTCCACTGATTTCCTGTTTTCAATGCTTATGAAGTATGCGACTTCACAAAAAAACAACTTAAAGCAACACTATGTGGTAATTTTTGTGGTTTAGCGCCCCTACAGTTTTAGACTCAGTTCACTTATTTACAGCTGTTGTAAATATGGACAGTACACGTGTATTTGTTGTGATCACATTACTTATGATAAAAAAATGAGTTAGGCAACAACATTGCTGACACAGCCAAACATTAAGTAAGTGTAACAACACAAAACATTGCATGCTCGCTCAGCTCAAATTCTGGCACGATACTAGCGTCGCTCCCCACCAGCATGCCCTGATGTCCCGAGCCTGAAAACATCCTCCCAGCAGTCCAAAGCTCCTTTGATAGCAGAGTAAACACCAACTCTCTCCCTCAGAGCTCCCAGTCCAGGCAGCACGGCTAACTAAGCTAACAGCTAACTATGGTAGTAGCTGGTGGTGGTCAAGTGGTCGAGTGGTTAGGCTTTTACATTGTTGTGAGTTCAATACCAGGCTGCCACCATTGTTCCCCTGAGCAAGGTACTTAACCCCGAGTTGCTCCAGGGAGACTGTCCCTGTAAGTAGTTCACTGTAAGTTTCTCTGGATAAGAGCGTCTGCTAAAGACAAATGTAGTGTAACTAGCTGACGGCAGCTACTGTTAGAGGGTCGAGGCAGAGCAGCCGAAGGACAAGGATGCAGTTTCACCCAAATCAATGTAGTAAGTGCAACTGCACTTCTCCGGGGAGATTGTACGACCCGCTCGCCAAAGTAACAGTGTAAGAACCGGCGTTCAGGGCCCAGAATGGGATTTACAGAGACACCTTTCTCCCTATTAAAAGTGAGTGTAGCATCAAAATGATTTTGAAGCTTAAGGTAAAGGTAAAACAGTTACACAATGTTGCTTTAAGTACTGATAATTTACTTAAAGTAGCCAACTGAAGTATTTGCAAAAGCAGTAGTAGTAATGCTATATAGCAGCAGCAGCTAGTAAAAGAAGCAGTAAAGTTGTTGAGGTAGCAGCAGCTGTGGTTGAGAGTTTGCTTTTTGATATTTTAGGCTTAAAAGACATCAAACCCAAGATGGCTTTCCAGTAAAAACATAATAACACTTATCTTGAAGAGGGGTGAGAGACAGGAACGTTAATAACTTTGTGTAGGATAACACTGTGAGTCTATACATGCTCTATTATGTGACAGGAATGGTAACTGAGAGATAAATCCCGAGCCTTGATCTTGTGCCATTCTCAGTAGACCTTTAGATGAGCTTTTTTTTTACACTGCTGCAGAGTCAGTTTTGAACCCGAACATGTTGAGGCAGAGTCCCGTATTCAGCTCAGATACCCCCCCTCTGCCACTTCAAAGAACCAGCAGCAACCCAGTACCGTTTGATGTAAAGTTCACAGAGACAGAAACTTTCAAGTCCAACGCACAAGGGAATCTCTGAAGGTCCCTGCCGCCCCTGCCCCACCTCTCCACCCTCAGTGAGGGGTAGCGGTAGAGGAAGGAAACCTATTTCAGAGCGTTCCCTTTTGGAGTTTGAAAGGTGCCACCGACAGCACATTGACAAAATGAGTGGATTTTGGAAAAGTGCTCGCCTACATCCTATTTAGGATTTTAGGCCAGCTTCCCCAATTGAGGTTACTAAGTGCATCTTTGTACGTTTTGCTTTTTAGGTTGCCTATGCCCTGTAGTGCATTGCTTCAGGGCACCTTCCCTAAATGCACAGATATTTAATGCAACAGCAGAGATTGAAAGCTCAGCATGACAAGTTGTTTAGGTTTAATCCTAATAATTACATTTTCAGTAAGGATCACACTGGGTCACAAGCCCGACATGTCTCACGCCACTGTTGGACCAGTCGGGTCACGTGCTGCAAGGAGGGAGAATAGAGCAATACTAAAGAGCAGGAGGGAATAATATGCTCCAGCACTGGTCACAGTATGAAGGTAAAGACTTCAGAGACACTAGCTCAGGGCTATAGATGTCCTACAGGCACATTGTTTGTAGCTTCCTCCGACACCGATAGGTCAAACCATTCCTCTTCACGCTATCTTTCCAATTAAAGGAATTAAAAGGCAACACCCATGTCAAAACAAGGAGACGAGCTTAGTCATAAAGCCATTGGGAACCAGCTCGGGCTTCCAGAGGAGAGACAGGGACAGAGGTCAAACATTTTTAATAAGACAAGCTCATTATTCTTAGCCTGAGGGGAAACCCAGAACAACCACCCGCCCATCTGTATGTTAAAGGGGTAGCTAAATGACAAAACGAATGCTAATGTCTCCCAAATGGAAATGAAATGGTGTGTTGCAAAAAAGATTTCCCATTAACTGTAATGCCCTTTGATCATCAGTAACAATTAGGGATGCAACTAATTTAATAGCTGTTTAAAGTTTGTTTTGAATAACAATAGTGAAACATCCCCACAAATTCCCAGAGCCCAAGGTGTTCAATCAATTGACTTTTTATCTCGTGCCATTATCAGGTCAACATTTTCATTTGTCAATACTTTCATTTATGAAACAAACACATGCAAAACTTACGACATAGTGCAACTGTTAGCATGCTAACCTGCTAAACTAAGCTGGTGAACATGTTAAACATCATATACACTAAATATCAACGAGTTAGCATTGTGATTGTGAGCATGTTAGCATGAGGACATTAGCATTTAGGTCAAAGCTCTGCTGTGCATGAGGGAAGCAAAGTTTAAATGGAGAGCAGTAGTGATATGAGGAAAGGTTGATGTAGCAGCCCATCATTTATAATAAGCAACTTTGTTTTCAGAGGATATAAAACCATTTTGAAGCAGAGTAAACATTGATCTAATTGCATTTTGCCTGGGAGAAATAAAAGAGCTTGTTTTACTGGAAACATTTTGCATCATCCTTGAGTCAACATCATCTATTCAGTCTCTGTGGATTGAGGACATATTAGAGTACCCGACAAAATGTAACTCACAAATCTTCTGAAGGCGGTAACGTAGGTATGCGAGACACATTGACGCAAAAAAACCCGTTTTGACTATAATGGGTCTCTCTCGCCCATTATTGCTTCCTCTGACAACTCACTGACATTTTCGTAAATGTCACAGATTTACATCATTCTCGGAGGAGCACTTCAGCTGGTGGTGTTCACGGGTAATTAGGTAACGTCCACAACGTGCACCTCGGGAGGTAGAGCAGGAGGAAACGGAAGAAGGGGGACTGAAGAGGAGAAGAGAGGGTTTAAAGGAATTGAGTGATGGTTGAGAGAATATCATCGAATCTCTTCACAGTAAACATGCACAGCCCTCCAGAGTGAAACCTTTGTCCTGGCTGCGGGTTGTAGAGATTTGAAGAGTGGCCATTCATACGGCTGACCTTTTTACAGCCTTGTATTCCTGTCTGTTTAGCTTTCCAAAACACCAGAAGCACCCTTCTGCTTCTCATTCAGCCAGTTGACCTTTTGAACTCAGCCTATGCTGTTTCCACAAGGTGATGAGTAAAAGTATGAACTTTTATTGAAACTAAAGAGGAAAAAAACATGCCTAAAACGTAAAATAGTGTGAAATAAAAAAATGCAGTTTAGAACGACTACAATTGAAGATGGAGCATGCGTGTGTCAGCTGCAGGGTAGCACTACCCTAAATCAACCGCTCTCTTTTGTTTTGGCCTCTGTCCACTGGTGTGGTTAACAAGGCCTCTGAAAGACCCTCATCCTTAACCTTTATGTCCTCTCCTCATCAGTCACAATAGGTATTTGTTCTCCATGGGAGGTCAAGCCTGACACACAAATGCTGAATACATGTCCTGCCTGCTGTTTTCTTCTCCCCCCTCCACCGATCAATTACTGTAATTGTTGGCTTACATGCGAACCAACCATGGTGGCGCTTTACATTTACACACACACACACACACACACACATACACACATACACACACACATCTGCAAATCCAATGTTGAATTGTCCCAAGCTACACAACAAATAGCCAGCACTGTGTTTCAGTTACATCGTATTTACACAACTCACTGTGCAAACTGACAGCAAGCTAGCACAGGTGCCTCAGCGTAATTGCTGCCTACTCAAAACACCGTCCATCAGATAGAGGGAAAGCTTGTCAAAGGAAGATGACCGGGTGAGAGTGACAAAGCATTTCTTTCGTGGGAGCCTCATCGACTGACCTCATGTTGACACCGTGGGCTATGCTACTGTCAGTGTGCTTATTTTCCCAAGGGCCCACAAGCTGTGTGGTTCTCTGCTTTGTCAGGGCTTTCTGGCCAAGATACTAATCTGTCTTCCATCAAGATTGCAGTCAGGCTTTTCTTTTGTTTGGTTTGAACCGTGCGGCCGCTTGGGAAAGGCTTCCTGGGTATTATCTCTATTCCAGGATATTCTCAGCCCTTCCTTGTGATACAGTATCAAAACAACACATTACACAGCTGCACCCCACCCTGTTCCTCAAATCAGCGCTGCTGATGTGACTACTTCTGCACCTCTCAATCTCATTTCTCACTTCCTGTCTCAACACTCTCCCAGGTGCATATTTTCACTTTTTTAATTATCGTTTTTTTATTTCACTTCAGTGTCCTACAAAAGACATGTGAAACAACCACAGCATCAAGTCTTTCACAAACATGCTGATGAAATGACAGGGTGGGTGAAACATAAACCTGTTAGATGACAGACTGCTGTTGCCCCTCCCTAGGCGATTGCCCTTTGGCTCTTGGTGACCATTGTTCCCCTATGTTCCCAGGCACTGACATCTGGTGACAATGGCCACGGCGGGAAAGAGAGCATGTGAGTGTGTACTTATACAAATACATACAAACACACATCTTGCAGACATCAGAGAAACAAACTAACTTGGGTCAAACAAAGGGCAGAACTGAGGGAAGACACACGTGCGTACACATTTATGAACACACACAGAAAAGAAAGCAAACAAAATGTCTGCGCAGAAATGAACTCAAACGCGAGAGCTGAACCAAAAACAAATGATAAAACAAACAAACACTCACATTTGCAGACGATTACGCACGCTCACTCCCCGAGGCTTGGGAGGGGCGAGATAGAGAGAGGCTGAGAGTGACCTACACACAAACAGGGGAAGCCTACATGCAGAGCCATACACAAATAATGCAGACAAGTCAGATGTGTTTATTAAGAGTTTAAGAGATCACATAAAACCATCACACACACATGTACACAAACACACCCAGTTAAAGTGGAAAGTTAGACAGATAGGCAGAGCGGTGGAAACAAGCACATCCATTATGTCCTTTCTCCCAGCAACGGCATACCAGTGTGAGTATTGTTTGCTTCAGGTTTCCGTGCTAACCTGTCATTTATCCACGGGGGCCTCAGACTGCTGTCTCTGCAGCTCCACTGGAGGTGTGGCACCGCACCCTCCCCGCCTCCCCCCTCCAGCCACCCGCCTCTACCCTGTGTCTCTGATGTGGGAGGCTGCCAAATTAGCCAGGAGAGCCTTGTGGCAGTGTGTTTCCTCTGCAAATTAAAGATGAGAGAGAGAGCAGAGGAAGACCAGAGAGAGAGAGAGGGCGAGATTGCAGGTTCAAAGAGCTAATGACCTGCATAGGATGGTAGCAGCAATAGGAGTTGTGTAAAGGGAGCCAGACGAGAAAGAGACATGACCTCAACCCCGTAGCTTGTTTAGCCTGATCAGACCAGGAAGTGACAATTGTTTGCCAATCTTCACAAAATAGTATGCAGGAAGCGTGTTGACGTGGTGACAGCTCTCGCTCACTAACCCGATAATAAATACAGATAAATCTACTTCTGTCTCGTGCAAACCACGCCACATGTCTTTTGTGGAGAGTCCATATCCCAGCAGAGCAGGTGACACAGACACTATGACAGCTTCGTCATTGAGCCCTAAAACCGTTCGACTCAAATAATAAAAGTTGACTACATATCTTGAATGAAAAAGAATCCTGGTGATTTTTTACATTTTGAACAAAAACAAAAACATGAAAAGGCCCATACCAGCAATATGTCTGCATCTCGATACTTTCTGAATATCCTGTCTGTGACTCTTAGCCCCAAGTCCATTAGCACTGAAGGCATACATCTTTAAAAGCAGGTTAAAAAATATACTTTAATACAAATAAAAAGTTAAATCATTTCCTTAAACAGCTGGGCATTGTAGTTTTTAGCTAATGTAACAGGAGTAAATAGTGCATTGGGCACTATTTTCGATTAATACAACTTTGGTGTTCTAGTGTAGTAATATTTACAGCAGCGGGACAATGCATGTGGGATCATCGTAGTTGAGGAAAGTGTCAGCCAGTGCAAAGGTATGGCTAAATTATGTATTTTTAATAGTTGTTGGACAACACTATGGGTTAGAGGCAGTATAGGATAAATACATTTGTTGGTTTTGGTCTTTTCATTGGATTTGTTAAAAAAAAGTATGTAATCTCATCACACCTGTCCTTTAAATATGTAGATACTGGTAGTTCAAAACCCAAATTTGAAGCAGATTTCCTTCTCGATGATGAGGGCATGATGCTGTAAATAGCGTTGGAGTTGCATTTAGCCAGTGATTAATCATGCAGGCTTGGCATGATCTGCATGAGAAATGGCTGTCATATGTTGTCTGTAAAATGTCTTAGATGTTGCTTTAAGTATGGTTTGAAGGTTGTGAGTGCACGGCCATTAGTTTGTAACTTAACATGCCGCCAAGTGCATTTCTTTGTTTTACATCTTCTGATGTCAGTATTTAACATGGCCAACAATATCTTCTCCTTAACAAAACACCAAGTGCTAACACACGAAGCACAAACATGGCTTTTGTCCCCAACACGCACACATGCAGGCACAATAACACTCTTGCTCGCATCTTGCTTGTAGCTGTAGAGGAGTAGACCCCTGGAGACGCACGGTGTGATGATTGTGTGCACTTAGAGAAGCTGGAGGGGAGGTGAGAAGTGGAGCCCGAGGAGGAGAAAAAGAAGGAGAGGCTGTGGGAATCTTCCCTCTGTCATTTTCACACTGGCTTCCTGTTGTCACCGCTCCCATTTCCTGTCCCTGAGGAACTCTGCTCGCACATCCCACAATTCTCCCTTTTGTTTGTGTTTATTTCCCCTCCTAGTCTACAACATCTATTTTTATATTTGGAGGTGAATACTTGTAGTATTTCTGTCTGAATTCACAAGAAACAAATAGACAACTCACCACATAGGCTAAGTCTGACCTTTCTCTTATTAAAACCCTCGTCATGCCAATCAAATGACCTGGCCATGAAGGAACAAATGACTGATATGATTGGGTCAACACACTGAACACATCCCACCTTAATCTCATCTACCCTCCCTTTTCTGTTTTTTTCTTTTCCCAGATACTTCTTCCTTTCGCTGTCCTTACCTTCCTCTCTCAAGGGTCTGTCTGCAAATCTCCTCCTCTCCTTCACCTCCTTCTTCCCTCTGTGTTTTCTGTCTGTTTTCTACGGTGGGTGGGGTGGGTTGGGGGGTGGTTGGGACGTGCAGTCTGGCCGGGGATGCTGCCTGCAAGAGGAGCAGTAACCTTTCTTTGGGTCCTTGCTGATTTCATTATTTTCATTATTGGGAGACTTCCACCGTAGCAATCCCATTAGGATAAGACGAGGCCCAGCAGGAGAGGGCGCACTGCCTGGGGGTGTCGGGTGTCGTGTGTGTGTGTGTGTGTGTGTGTGTGTGTGTGTGTGTGTGTGTGTGTGTGTGTGTGTGTGTGTGTGTGCGTGTGCATGTGCATGTGCGTGTGTGTGTGAGTTC
This sequence comes from Cottoperca gobio, assembly GCF_900634415.1. Classification (NCBI taxonomy): domain Eukaryota; kingdom Metazoa; phylum Chordata; class Actinopteri; order Perciformes; family Bovichtidae; genus Cottoperca; species Cottoperca gobio. The sequence goes on from NC_041355.1 coordinate 16,184,832, forward strand.
ATTCCGCGGGTGTCCCGCAGGATAAGAGACTCGATTTAAGCACGGCTACATTTCCCGGTTTTTAAGGGGGTCTAAATTGTAAATGTCTCAGTTGGGATATTTGCCTGTTCAGCTTTGATAGCCATTTTTATTATTCATCAAAATGATCAACCTGAGATTGGGATCATTTAGACAAACATTAAAAAGTTCAGTCAAGCGCCACAGGCTGATACATAAAGCTGACAGTTCAAGATTTTCCATCATTCTGTATCTGGTTAGGCGCAGTGAGCTGCTCAGATGACATGTTGCTTTGCTCATCAGTTATTGATGGTGTAAATCACCTCAACTGCAATAATGAGGCAGTCCGACAGAGATCGAGAAGGTTTACGCAGATCTGTTGTAAAATGAGATGCCCACAGTCTATATTTAGGAAAGTTTTGCTCTACCTTGTTAAAACATATTTAGTGGACTATAAAATCGTAGAAATGTACATAATGTATAATGTTTCTACCACATAACTAGAAGGCTTAAGATTCTGCTGTGAATTACAGACACCCTAAACTCACATGTACTTTTTTGGTAGGTAAATTCCTTATTAAAAATATTGTATTAACTCTTTATCAATACATGATTAAAAAGCAAATCGTAAATTACAACAGTGATGTTCGTTTCTGAGCAGGAAACAAGCGTTTGTAATCCTAAATGCCTAAAAGATGTGATGAGGTGTTCGTGTGTGTTTACAGGTTCGACCCTGACATCCATCACCAGGTCCGACAAAGATGCAAAATCAAAGTGTTTTTTGATGCTCTTAATGTTTGATTTAGAAAACTGATGTATATTCTCAAGTGTTATTCATTTAATGTAGATTGAAAATAAACAAAAGTAATTGATTAGATTCCCTGAGAGGCCAGTAGCCTTTACCTCATTTGTGAGCTCACAAACTTCTCAATAAGCAAACCTGATGAGCCAGCGTGCTATTGTGCATGGCTATCTACGCCGCCCCGAAACCTGTATATTAATTATTCCTGTGCTTGTCCTGCTATGACACGTCAAAATGTCGATTTAGCGCCCCAACAGTCCAAAGTACAATTCACTTTTACACCGCTATCGTAAATATGGACAGCTACGAGATTTAAGATCAAAACTCGTCAGGAAACTCTGAGAGTCGAGGCAGAGCAGCCAGAGGACATCAAAGTAAAACCAGAAAACCTGTTCTCCATAAAATGTGATCCAGTTTCAGCAGAATCAACTTAGTGCTTTACACACTTCTCCCGGGAGATTGTATGACCTGCTCACCAAAGTTACATTGTTCAAGTACAGGTGTTCAGGGTGCAGAGTGGGACTGACAGAGACACCGTTCTCCCCAGTCAAGTTTTATTAAAAAAACATGTTTTGTTTTACATAATGTGGCTTTAATATAATGACTGAAGAGGCCTAAAAATAAGCCGTGTGTCAATGTTCATAATTTTATAGCCACTACTCACCTGTAGTCCACCCACACAGGTCTTTTCACTTATGTTGCCTGATTAGACCTCTGCTCATGGACTGTGTGGGTGTGCACCTCTGAATTAAATTGATAGTTCTCTTCCTTATTCTCCTGTTACATCTGTTTGGGTAGGACAACCTAGATGTGTTATGTGACTGCATGTCAAGCCCATTGTAGCTCCACCCAACTACAGAGTAATTAATCTTATCAACCAGAGTCATTGAAAACACCTGTGAGGGTGTGCAGGACCTTTTAGGGAAATACCACCACAGAATGCAAATCCATACCTCCTGCCCCCTCTCAGCTACCACGTTCCTCCGATGAAGCCCTTTATGAGCTGCTGGGGATCAAGTATGCTTTCATTTAGTGGCTGTCCATGAATCCCTGAAGGCTGGCTCAGTGTCTGAACCACAACTTGATGTTTATAGAGTCTGTGATAACAGCGCAGACACTGGTACAATCTCTATAAAAAGCCAATGTGTCCATCACCAGGTGTATGTCTAACATAGATAACACGAATGGACGTTCACCTGGAGCCATACAATAAAGTGAATGTGCCTTGTTGTCCATCATCTGATGAAGACCGGGAAGCTTTTTTATCAGATCATTTTTAATCTTCCTGCTGGCCCATATTTCTTGGCAGCACCTTGTGTAATCTTAGATTCTGTCAGAGAGCAACATTTCTCAGCACTGTGTTTTCTAACAAAACCGTAGCGCTTGCTTTAAAATAATCTGAGAGGCAATCTTTACTATCATTTTTTAACAAACAATGCTAATCCCTCACTTAACTATTATTTATGGCCATTTCTCTTAGTTCACTTGCGTCTTTGATGAGTCTCAGAGGGAGCAGAGCAGTGTGATAGCCAATGAATCATCTTGAAAGTGGGGGTGTGAACCTCAGCGGCCTCCTTACAACATCATCATCTGGAGCCGAATTCCCGCCCCGCACTCATCAACCTGACATCTTAAACGCCCCATTTAATGTCCTTTTTGTAGGATGTGTGTGTGTGTGTGTGTGTGTGTGTGTGTGTGTGTGTGTGTGTGTGTGTGTGTGTGTGTGTGTGTGTGTGTGTGTGTGTACAGGAGGGGAACAGATGGGAGTGAAGGGCTGAGGGGCCTCATTTAAACTTAAGGGAATGTGGACACATGCATATACTACATACTACATACAGACACATTCACATAGCCACAGATACATACCCCTGCCCCCTAAACTCATGACTACAGCAGCTAAACCCTTATCAGTCTAATACTTTAATGTTGCCACCAGCTAAATAAATGCCAGGAATACAGGGTGCCTGGGTTACGCATCAGAGGAAATATATGTACAGTGTCTGTGGTGCTCAATCTCCAATCTGATGTTTGGCAGAGAACATACAAATAGGATGGGAACGATCGGCAAATTCTCACGCAGATAAAAGCTCAATAATTAAATTAGGGTTGAGACTGAAGCATGCTGTTTGTTATCCTCTTTGTAACCATGAAGATTAAGATCAAGTGCCACTACTAAACATGGACAAATAGTAACACACATCCATGAATGTCAATCCTTATGAGGACCCTTTACTGACAACCTCAACCATCAGCTCCATATATGAAACCTGAACCCTTAATGAAATCCTAACTTAATCCTTATTTAAACCATAACTCAAGTCTTATTTGTTCTGAAGAAGTGAGGCACAGCAATGACCAGAATGACATCTCTCTTCAAACTGATGTTGATGATCTAAAACTCAGATAGATCCTTACAAAGATGGAGAACCAAAAAACACTTAAACTCTTCTAGTTCCTCAGTGATTTATCCTGTTTTTCTAAATAACAACTGCAAATCTCAATGCATTTATGGTTAGATTTATCTTCGGTGGCCTGGTGTCACTCAGGTGATTATTATCACTGAGGCGATGTATGTCAATGATGCGTTAAACAGTTTGTTCTGCTGCCTCAAAGCGATCAAAAAACAAGAAGAAATAATTGACAGAAAGTTGACCAGTTGAAAGTTGATTGGGTTCCATACACAAAGATGTCCAGGGCGAGACTGTAATTACTTTGAGGTCAGGTTGCTAAGTAGAGACAACCTTAAACAGAACCAACAGGCAATCAAAATATTGTAAGCCATTAAATATTAGCATTTATATATTAAAATACATTCTTCCACTTACTAGTCTAGCAAATCATTTGTGTTACATTAAAAGCCACAGTCATAATGCTTTGCTAAGTCCCGCCCCTTGAATGCAAACTGGCGAGCTCCGACGAGGGTCTGACAAATATTCGGCTCTGCTCCATAGACTCTCATGTAATCGTTTCAGATTTTCTTCATTTTCAGGCTGGTTTTGTGGATTCCGAGCTAGTTATGGTTAAATGTTGTGCGTGGGGCACATGTTCTAGTGATACTGGTTACACAGATAGGTTAGAAGGAGATATACGTTTAAACATTACGTTTCTACGTAAAAACCTGAGGAGCTAAAAGAGTAAGTTACTACATCATTAGTTAGAGTTAGCACTTCTATGCTACGCTAACTACTGAAGGTATACTGAATGTATACACATGCTTCTTTTACTTTTCAATGATTGTAAGAGAGAATAAAGACCGACCCTGCTTTGCTTTCCTAAATCGCCAGGTGATGGCGGTTCATTTTTACATCTGTAGGCTTTAGCTTCTAACTTGTTTTTGCTGCTGAGTCAGTTTGACATGCTGGATATGTCCTTCAAATGCATATTGTAGACCCTTCTGTCTGCTTCACTCGGAAAGGACAATATTTCTTCAGGGAGTGCAGTTAGTGTACTAAAGTTACCTCAACTCGTAGCTCACCAAGAGCTATTTGCAAAATTACATGAACTGTACTTCTGGACTAAGACATTTTCTCATTGACCCACAGTGGAAATAGGGTCACCTTAGCAGTTGGCTGTTTCTGGGTAAGTAGGTCCAGTATGGGCCTCCAGCGAGGAAGAGGCCAGCCAAACAATAGGAGCCAAAAAGGAAAGAGCGGTGGAGAGGGTCCTCCAACCTCCACAGCCAAAACTAGGTCTTCCATTCACTGAGCTGTTCTCAAATAGACAATAGGGCTGGATGGGGGTGAGGAAGCGAATGAGTGAGGACTTTATGGGCATGTTGAGATTGCCGGTCCCAGGCAAGCATATGTATAAATGTTTAAGGCGCGTGTGCACGCGTGTGCACGTATGTGCACGTGTGTGCTCTGATTTCTTTGTGAGGAACCGATCTACATAATCTACACACACAAACACACGCTCTCATGCCCTCAAACACAGACAGAAGAAGTTGCTATAGCTGAGCCTTGCACCCCAGTTATGGGTCTAAATATGTTTCCCTACTGAACATCTGTGCTTTATCAAAAGCAAACGGCTCTCCTCTATTCAACTCCCACTCTTATAGCCCCTGAAGGGTGATTTGATGCGTATTGTTCAGCCCCGTGGTCATGAACCCTGCTCTGTGATATTTTATTCCCAGGGAGGTTTTTAAAAAAGTGGAATGGGCCTTTAGTATCCTATTTCCATGGCTGATTACATGTCAGATGTCACTTTTTCCCACTATTTCATCTATTCTGCTTCCCGCTAGACATAAAAATGAGTTATGAGTTAAGCCGAGGCTGCCACCAGGGAGGAGTTTCTTTCTTCTTTTTCTTTTTTTTGCCTTTGCATCATGTTTGATATTCAAATATACATATCTTTATTCACTGCTGGTTGAAAATGACTCTGGTGATAAGTTATTGCTCCGTTGAATAATTCAAACATTATCTTTTAGGGGGGTGTCTGGTCTTTTTTTCCCCAAAAAGTCTGGGCAGAGACAATGAGCTATGTGAACAATTTCAGCAAGTCAATCGGCAACTCCCAGGAAAACACAGCCTCTCATTGTGTGCCAGTGTGATGGGAGAGACTGAGGAGAAGAAAGAAGAAAGAAAAGTTGAGATTTCATACTGAGTGAGTGAGAGGAGGGGCAGAGCTGAACACAGCCAGCTGCAGAGTAAAAAAGATGGCTGCCTTAATATGAATCCTTTCTTTCTTTCTTTCTTTCTTTCTTTCTTTCTTTCTTTCTTTCTTTCTTTCTTTCTTTCATTCTTTCTTTCTCTCTTAAGATGGAGAGAGATGGGGAAAAACATAAGATAGACAGAGAGGGGTGGGATCTCCTGCACCTTGAAGAAAATCTTTAATTCTGCCCCGCTCTTGCGAGATGTCCTTATTGTAGTTGTGTATGTGTGTCTGAAGGGGTATGTAGAAAATAAATGGGGAAGCTATCCCCCCTCCTTAGACAAAGGGCGCAGATGGCTGGCCCTCATCAGCTTTGGGGTGGGGTGGTGCAAGCAGACGCCTGCGACGGAGTGCCGTGCCCTCCCATGGAGTTCATTTCAGTTCCCCACTGAAAGAGACGGCAGACAGGGGGGCCCTGCTTATAACAAGAAGTGCTTAGAGACCCTGAAATGTCCCCCCCCCCTCAACGCCCCCTCACCACTGGCCCACGACCCTTGCTCCTCACCAGGTCACATGCACAGTTACGAAGGTGGGAGGAATGCCAAAGCAGACGAGGGAACGAGACAGGGGCAGACAGAGAGCACACAACCTGGCCATAAAAACAGGAAGTTTAAGTCGTCTAATCTTACACCGAAAGTAGATTGTGCTCAGTCATATGGTTATAACAGACACTACTCATCTTATTTAAACTATACTGTAAGAGAGATAAGAGCCTGACAAAAGCAGCAAAACATACTTTAAGTTTCACAACATCCCCTGATTTAAAAAGTTCCATTTAATGAATTGATGTGCAATGTTAGGTGTTAATTTGCTGGTTGTCATTAAAATAATAACTTAATCATAACAATAAATGGTGTGTCACATATTTTATTAATCCCATTTCGCGTTTGACATTTTGGTTAATGCGCTGATTCATTGTTGTTATGATGAATAGGCTTACTACTTTCATATCCACTGTTAGAATGTTATCAGTAGTTTTCACTACCCTAATGCTTCAGAAGGGGGAAACTGCTCCCACCAGTTGGCCAAAAGGTCCATATCCAACTAAATGAAATGGACACAGTTATATGCCAAAACAATTCATGGCTTGGTCAGTTCAAATAACTCAACGTTGACGTTTGGATTCACATGGGACACCAACACTTGTATCATTGGTGACAGTCCTGTGTTTGTTTGACCCATCCAACTACCCTAAGCAGACTTTATACTATGTTACCGGACTTCCTCCTTTGCTTTCGTCGTAATTACTAAGGCAACTAGAGGTCACCGCCTTTTTATGTTTGGATCGGTGAGCAACCGTGTGAATAGATGATAGCGGCATTCTGAATCTACTCGTAGGTGTAGCATGCCCCTTTTAACCAATATCTATGATAACCACTGATAATTGCCATTCATTGGGCTGATATCATTCAAAGTGGGTGCTCATGTTCATACACTAAATATGAAGGTACAGCCAGTCAGCTTTGCTTAACTTCCCGGGCCCAGAAATAGTTCCAGCAATAACGTAAAACCACAAATTGTCGTTTCTACATTTTGATTTTTTTTTTTAGGATTAAATATACAAGATATAACATGTGAATTGGTAAGCTTCAGAGGTGCTAGTAAGATGAAAAACAAATACTTTGAATAGAGCCAGGCTAGTTCTTTCACCCTGCTTCCTATCTTTATGCACAGCTAATCTAACAACCTGCAGGCTATAGCTTCCTATTTACGGGAGCATATCTGTGTTCGTAGGGCCCTATGTTCCCCAATTCAATTATTACACAACCCTAACAAATAACCATCCTGTTGTGTTCGGGATAAATTTGACTTGTTTCAAACTAAAATATTTTATAAATATTATCCTATATCACAAATTACACATTTGTCTCTTTGGCTTTACAGACCGTACAGAATACGACACCAATACAACAATCCTTAGTCACACTGCACAAGGAAAACCTCCCTAAAAGAAACCCCACAATTAAAAGGGGGGAAAATGTAAGATTCCTCAGGCAGAGCAACTTAAGGAGGGATCCCTCTCCCAGGACAGACAGACTTGCAGTAGAAGTTGAGAATATACAACATAGTAAAATTACAACATGATGTGATCAAATATGAAAAAGATGGAATCCAAGAAGATGTCAAAAAAGCTTTCCGGTGCCTCCAAAACAATATATTAACGTGGACGTTAGGCAGGACCAGGGCAACAGGCGCAGCCACGACTCATGACCCAGGCGTAACCTTTAATAGTGGCAACCTGCCAGATGAGAGACACAAAAACTCCGGGGATGATGATCCGGGTGCTGAGTTAGTAACATGCATTTAATGGACATGAATGCATACAGAGGGATAGGAAAAGGAGGAGAGAGAGATGCAAGTCCCCTGGCAGTCTAAACTTATAGCAGCATAACTAGGGGCTGGTTCAAGGCAAGCCTGAGCCAGCCCTAACTGTAAGCTTTAACAAAAAGGAAAGACTTTAGCCTGCTCTTAAATGTGGAAATGTGTCTGCCTCCCGAACACAAACTGGGAGTTGGTTCCACAGTAAAGGAGCTTGATAGCTGAAGGCTCTGGCTCCCATTGTACTTTTAGAAGAAAAACAAGTAACCCTGCATTCTGGGAGCGCAATGCTCTAGTTGGGTTATAAGGTACTATGAGATCTGTAAAATAAACTAGAACCTGACCATCAATGGCTTTGATCAGGAGAAGGAATTTACCGGGAGCCAGTGCAGAGCAGCTAATACAGGAGTAATATGATCTTGTTTCCTAGTTATTGTCAATTTACAGTGCCGTAGTATTTTGGATCAACTGAAGAGTCTTAAGGGATTTTCTGGGACAACCTGATAATAAGGAGTGCAATAATACAGCCTTGAAGTAATAAATGCATGAACTAGTTTTTCTGCATCGTTTTGAGACAGGATGTGTCTTATTTTTGCAATGTAACGTAGATGAAAGAAGGCAGTCCTTGAAAGTTTATGAAGTGCTTCCTTATGATATTGCCTAAAGAAAGCATAAGGTGAATATAATAGGTCCAAGTACAGAACCATGCGGAACTCCATGACTGACTTTGGCTTGCGTGGAGGATTCATCATTAACACGTACAAACTGAGATCGCTAAGATAAATAGGACTTAAACCAGAAATGTAGATTTTGTCATTGTAAATAGATAACAATTTATTTATGAAGTAAAAAACTATATTATTAGGTAAAAAAACCAAACAACATAGGACCCTGGGAATATAGGAATAACCCTGTATTGACAATATAGGACATGAGAATGGTATCCAGCTTCTCATCTAATTCTTAGCAAGAAAGTAAATATGCATATTTACCCAAATTTTGAACAATTCCATTAAAAATGTCAAATAATTTAACATGTCAAGGGGAAAAATCTTTAAAATAATGATAGAATAAGCCAAAAGCATACTAAAATCAACAAAGACGAACGGTAGCCAAAGGTTGACATAGAAAAACACATGAAGACAATAAAGAAAGACAGAGACAAAGATGGTGAAAAAGTACAGAGAGAGGAAGAGGGAAATGATTGAAGAAGTAGAACCAGAATTATAAGTCCCTCCCACCTATTTCAAATATTTGTCATCTTTGAACGAGGTGGTTGTAGTGTACTAATGCTCATGTCTCAAGCATGCCTCTTGTCTTTACTTGACCCAGAGTACTCAGGTACCTTGTTTTGTTAATTTAATCCATTTCAGATAGCAGATCTCTCAGGTCGCCCAGGATAACACGGTCAAACTGTTTCAATGTGGCTGATTAGCAGTGATCCGATCCTTCTCATGTTCAAGCTACACCAAAATGCGTTAACATACATTGTTTACTTTCCCTAAGCGGAGTTTGATTAAGGGCAGCATTCAATGAGGGATAATCTGCAGGTGATTATCTGTGGTAGAGGAGAGGGGAGGCACATTCATAATTCCTATGTAATACACAGCACTTAGTCCCTTTGACCCAATGACCCATATCCTGCTTTGTAGAAGGGGGAGCATATATTGTGATACTGAAAGGCTTACAATGGCTTATCTGGAGGGACCTCAGGCACAGTGAGGCGCTTGTCAGTCCACTCTTGATCTAGGGGGATTTGACCACAATGTGTGCATTATAATGGGCAGTGGGATGCATGTAGGCGCTCTGGCAGCTGTCCCACACACTGTACATAAAGTATAGTAGTGTGTGTGGTGTGCTAATGGAGGAAGAAAGGGAGGGAGGGAAGGCTGTTTGCAAGTCTAAGTGTGTGTGCGTAATAAAGATGGAAAAGGCGGTAGAATATATTGTTTGTCAGTCAAAGAGGGCATGGGTTGTGTGGCGTATATTGTGTAAATGTGTGCCTGCGGGCATCTGTGTAAGTGTGTGTGTATGTATTATGTGAAGAAAACGGAGAAAATACTAAATCTTAAGTGTGTACGTGTGCATCGTGTGTTTTCCGAGAACATTTTAAAAAGCATTAGTTTGCATGTAGACATTGGCGTGTGCGTGTGTGTGTGTGTGTGTGTGTGTGTGTGTGTGTGTGTGTGTGTGTGTGTGTGTGTGTGTGTGTGCCCGCATACGTGTGATGCTTGTTTAAACCAGTTTCTGCTGAGGCAAAAGGAGGACATGCACATACTATACACATGAAACATTTATGCTTATGTACACCCAGATTGTTTGCAATTCTGACTGTATTATACAGCATGTGTGCATTGGTGTGCGTCTGTGTGCATATCGTAGACAGAAAGGGGGATAAAGGACGGATTGTTGTCAAGGCTGTGTGCATGAAAACATTGTGTGTAATGGGAATGAGGCAGTAGAAGTGCGTAAGAAAAGGTTTTGTGTTGTAGTTGTACAGTGTGTGTGTGTGTGTGTGTGTGTGTGTGTGTTTGTGTGTGTGTGTGTGTGTGTAGAGTCCCAGAGTGTAGTGTTACAGTGAGTAGGGGTGGAGCCCTCGTTAGTAGCCGGTGAATGGAGGTCAGTGTGACTCCTGAATAGGGAAGAGAGGGGAAAACATGACAGAGGATGAATCAACAGCTTCTCTCTCTCTCTCTCTCTCTCTCTCTCTCTCTCTCTCTCTCTCTCTCTCTCTCTCTCTCTTTTTTTTCTCTCCCTCCCTCCTCCCTCCCTCTCTCTCCCTCCCTCCTCCCTCCCTCTCTCTCCCTCCCCCTTTTGACTCTCTTCTCCAACCGTCCCAAGCCACAGCCATGTTGCAAAGCAGTGAAGACTGGAGCTACCCTATTACCATCAGTGGCTAAATGTGTATTTACTGTGTAGTACTTCTACATGACTTTGTGTCACTTTATGAATGTAAAGCAGGACAATGCTATACTAAAATCTAACCATGACAAATTAAAGTCACTTCATTATAACACAACAAAGATATGGGCAACATTCACTGCTGCTGGTGTAATGGACCAGCCACTAGCGATAAGTCTGACCAAAAAGGTGTAAAACCTAAATGAAGTCAATCATCAAATAAAAATGCCTTGAATTACTCCTTTCAGGGAAACAACATAACTTTTACCACACAGTGTAGAGAAATGTGACATGAAAGAGCAATCTTTCCATGGAAACGAAAACTCAAAATGAGCAGCTACATCATTTACAGCTACATTAGCTTGCCTGTGATATTTAAACTATGACCTATACAACAAAACATGCCACAGCATTGACCCAAGATTGTTTGACGTTGGTGTGCATGTGTCAACATCTAAACTGACCCATGACTGCTCCACACCTGTGTGTAATGTGGCTCACAAATTGCTCAGCATGTGTGTGAAAGAGTTGAAATGTGGGTTGGATGCTTGTATGTAATCCCACATCAAACAGTATTGTGTTTCAGTCTCATCAGCAAATGAAAATGATTTCCCCTGTGGGAAGCATGAAATTGAGCAAATTCTTCCAGCAAATGTGATTAAAAAAAAAAGAAAAAAATTCATTTACAATGTGACATTAATTATTTAATATTATACATTTTTACAGCAATATTTAACCTTCTGCCTACATTCTTCCTATATGTGTTGCCATTGTGATGTCAGCCTGGATATTTCTTGCATCAGCTCATCGTCAGGGTAATATACATGCAAATGTACTGTGCAGAGGTAAATTGATTCTGATGCATTAATATTAATTTTTTCATCTACTATTTGAAACGTGACAACCAAAAAACTCATTTTGGTAAACTACTGAATATTGTCATTACTTGCTTTGGATGAAAATAGATCTTTTGAGTGAATGCATTAAAAAAATGAAGGTTTTAAAATAAAAACCTAAACCATTCCTAATGTCAGTTTTATTTCTATAACACACTCTGTCATGAAGCCTCTCACATTGCAAGTAGGAGCTCAAATTCCTCGATAGCATGAAGATGTGACCGAGCAGAAAGTTTCCCCCGATCCATATTCTCCTCTCTCTGCAGTCCTCCAGCTCTTCTCCATGTCTCACATCTCTCCTCTCACTGCTACACCTATCCTCCCCTGTGCCCTTCATCGCCTACATCCATCTCTCCCTCCTTTATTTTCCTCTTTCTCGCCTCAGCAGAGAGATGCTCACTGGGGAGTCACATTTCTGTCTCTCCTACTTTCAAAATCCCTCACAGTTGTTGTTGCTCTCCAAATCTCTGCTGGGAGACTATGGAGAGAGCAAGATAGGCAGACAGACTTCTGCCTCCCCCCCTTAAACCATCCTCACCTCACCATCCCCCCGCTGTTGTTGTTGTTGTTGTTGTTGTTGTCGCCCCTCCAAATCTCTACTGGCAGGCCCTAGAAAGAAAAAGAGAGGTAGAGAGGGAAGGTAGGAAGGAGAGAGAGGTTTGGGAGTCTTCTCAACAGGGGGATAGTTCTCAGAGCGGCAGGAAATTACCCATGTTGTTTTTTGGTAATCCTTTTTTAATATCAGGTTTTGGGATAAGGGGGGTGGGAGAGGATAAGAAGGCAGGAGCGGGGAGAGAGAGAGAAAGAGAAGGAGGGAGACAAAAGAGGGATCCAGGCCAGACAAAACGATTGGCGGCTCCCAGGGGGACGATATGGTGTCTGTGTGTACATAACACACATCTCAAGTGGAATCTAGAAATGAATAGCATTATGAGACTCACACAGTATGTCTTTGCTGCTTAGTCATACCATTGGTATCCCTTGTAATGAATAACTTGAATGAGCTAGTTTTTCTCTTTTGAAGACTTTCTTCCAATTATAAAGCTCCTTTGACAAGGCTGGTTACAACGTACAAATAGATCTCCGAATTAAATACGGCCCACTTTACATCCAAATAATTCTACGGCCTGCAACGTTACACTTTTGGTTCAGTCTCACTGCTTTCATCATCAACCTGTTGACAGCAGCAGGAAGCTGTTTTCTTGCACAAAAGCTCTACAAACCTACTGTACAGTACACTACCTGCTCTGCACCAAACGGCAGACACACAAAGTGATCTACTAGCCGGTGAACACAGTTGAACATTTAGCAGTCAAAGATCTAAATATTCCCCTCAGTAGTTGGTGCAGACCAAACTAGAGCTAAAAGGAAAATGAATAATGGAGTTATACTAGTCGGGTGACCGGAGCAATGACTCCAAATGAATGCTAATGTTTTTGTATCTGCTGGATGTTAGGCTATTTGCTTGAACGCTTGCCACAAAATAAGATATTCTGTCAGTATTGTGTTTATAGGTTGTTGCGCTGCCTCAAAAAACAAAAGTGTAGCTGCTTAAACTTGTCAGGACATTATTTCTACACTTATAAATCATTTTATTTAACTTTCAAAACGTCAAAACATTTCTTCAAAGGCACGCTTCACTTCATATTTCAAGTCTAGATAAGTGTGGGCTTGTACTGATAAGGAGGAGAAGGATCTGTCTGCATTCTCAGCCATTAATCAGTGTCACTTAGGGAAATCCTAGCCTCCCTTTAGCGTTCCATTGTAGATAGTGGCTGACACAAAGGAGGAGGATTAGCCCACAAGACACAACTCACAGTAGCTGGTTGTACCTTATTGACCTCCTTTAAGGCAGATGCACCCCTTTCTTAAGGGAGTTAGGTATTAGCTGTCTTCCACTCCTCGCCCAGCCCCCTTTCTCCAATGGGGTGTGGCAGATGGAGAAAGAAAGGAAGGAATGACGGGAGAATATTAAGACATTGTACACCCTCTTCTCAGGATGCATCGTGAACCTGGTATTTAGCGCTGGGATGATATATACCCCATGCAACACACACACACACACACACACACACACACACACACACACGCGCGCACACACACACACACACACACACACACACACACACACACACACACACACACACATAATTGCTGCAATTCCTGGGGGTCAGGGTAGGAAGGGAGAACATGGGTGTTTCATTCAACCAAGTACAACATAGGTCAAAAGAGGACGTAGAAGTAAAATCCAATTCATCTCATTAACCCTGTAGGCTCAACTGGTTTGATAATCTGTAGCAATAATGTGTAGCTTTGACTTCTTGCTTAGAGCACGAGCGTCTGGTATATTTTATATACTCTGCTTGTGTCTAAATGTAGTTTATATGGCCTACTGTTACTCCGGGCAACACACAGTAAATGTAAGCGATGTAATATAGGTGAGTAATTAATATACTATTTTTTATTTTTCCAATAATAGTATCAAAACTGGGGTTTGATATGAAAATCTTACGGATTATAATTTTGGCATAAGGGTGTCTGAGGATGGATTTTACATTTAAATCGAGCGACTCCTAAAAGAATCCAACTGACGTTTTTCCAGTCATGTACGTCTACGTCTGTCCAGTCAGGCCCTGTCAAATCCAGTTCAGCTGTTCTCAGTCAACTAGTTCATTCCAGCCCTCTTCAGCTCACTTTCATTGAGTGGAGTCACGCCCAAGGCAACCAAACCATGCGCAATTTAGCCTACTTTAACCCACTCCAGTCCAACCCTGCAGTCTGGCCCAGTTTAGATTGTTCTTGCCAGTTCATGTCGTCATCTTAACCTGCGTGACAAAATAGCAACGCCCTTTCAAACGCAGCTTAGATCAGCATACTTCAAAGGCGCTTCTCTGTCTCTTCCTTCCTTGGTTCCTGGTTTCTGGTGATAAGGAGGTTAAAGGGCAGTGTGTGTGGTTGACAAGGGACTATAGATCACAGTGAGTAGCCATAGCTCTTCCTCTTCTGCTGAGGATGCACAAACATGTCCCTCCATCATCCCCTTTGTGAAACAACATTGATCCCTAAAACAGTTTAATGTGGTATTAACACATGATCAGGTTGGTTAAGGTGATGAGGTGCATACACCAAAACACTCATGCATGTGCCAAAAGTAAATCATCGTTTGGTATCAAATAAATCCTGCTTTTTTAAATATTGAACCAAAACCCAGTCCACGCTTGTAATCTATTGAATCCTTGACAAGTGAAGAGGAAATAGGATGCTATTGATTTCCAGTGGAGGATTAGATTTCCTATAGCAAAGGGATACAGGTCTCATTCTACTATGGGAGGAGCATGTGACAGAGTGGCCTATATATAACCCATAGCAGGGAGTCAATACCTAGGAGAACAAATGATACTGTGGCTAAAGGCAATCTATGCCACTAATTCCTCTCAGCAGTCGCTGCATTTGTCATATGGATCTGGTAATTGCAAGACAGCATAAAGCAGCTTTTCATATTTGTTTCAGAGCTGAAGTCAGTGGGAGCTTCCACATGGCTCTTGGTTAAGGGCACTTCATGTGCATCACTTCACTATTGGTTAGCTCCAACATGTATCCACTGTTCATATTGGCTGGTTTGTTGGTTTGTTATTTGGAAGTGCTTTGTAGTTTTTAGTTGTACACTGTATTTCTGTTTGTCTACATTGTAATTCTGCCATGGCTACTTCTGTCTACTCTGCTATATAAGCACAACCTAGTTAATGTCTCCCTGTCTCGCCTGTTGAGCTTGAAGAATGCCTGAAGCCCGAAACGCCTTTTGATTAAAAGTTTGCAACACTTCTTTTTCCTTCTTTCACTATTTCCAGTGATCAGCACCTCATCACAACTCTTGGTGTGCATTACTTTTCAAGTAATTTATATCTCTATCTCTTCCCTTCATTTCCCCTCTGAATAGAGAGTCTGAGGACAGAGGGTGTTGTATGCTGTACAGACGACCGTAGAAGCAGAGTACGGATTTCCGTAACAACTTCACCTTCCAAGGTGCATGGAGAAGGGAAAAGTCTTGAAGAAGTGAAACTCCAGCAACACTTGTAGTAAACAGAACAACTTTATTGTATATTGTTTGTATATCGTTTTCGATAAAGTTGTTTGCATACTACAAGTGTTGCTGGCATTTAACCTCTTCTGCTGAAAGAAAAAGACAAAAGATGTTCTTGATAAAGCAATTTAGCACAGTTCTGCTCTGTCAGGTAAAATGCCTGGATTAAGGGCACATAAAGTAAGCATTACATCCATACTACTAGCAGCTTAAGCCGGGCTCAGACTACAGGAGTTTTGAAATCCTAACCGATTTGAAATTGGGTTTCACCACGCAAATGAGGGGAAACTTCACAGATGTTCTTCTCTCTAATCTCAAACATGCACACACTACAGGATATTATTAAGATTATCCTGTATGAGGGAGCAATGCACCACCTCAAGTGATCTCATGGGGAAACAGATGTAAACAAAATGGAGACTGTTGTGGTACAACAACGTGCTGTATGAATGCTTTGCAGTGATAAAAAACAGAAGCAAAAGACTGAACGAGTCTGGATGAAAGAATGTTTGGGTTAGTGTCTATTCTTCAGCAAGAACTGGGGGTGAGATTTTAACTCTGCATCTTAATATCCGTCAACAGTAATATGGTAGCTAACGTTAGCTTCAAGGGCCAGAATGTTTACTGTTGCGGACCAAAACTCCTGTATAGCTAGCCTGGCTAGTATCTGTATGCAGGGCAGTCGTGTCTGTACTTTTGAAGTGTATTCCAATGTTTTAAAGTTACACAAATCAATATTTTGATATTGACAAGGGATGAAATGACTGCATGTAATGTACAATATATCACATATCACCTGACTCTTCTTCTCAGATCTCAGTGTTTTAGTGTCTTTCAGCTCATTTCTTTTTGTTTTTACTGACTGCAAGTCTCTCACTGCTCGCATCAGCTTAATTTTCAGTACTAGTGGCGACGGAGCCGCCCGCTGTGTCGCCTCATGTCGCCTTAGGCTTGACCAAAAAGTCGTACTTGAACACACCGCAACGACTACAACCGTGCGTACTGCGCCTGCGTGAGTGGCAATAACTCTCCACACCAGCAGGCGGCGGTAGTCTGTATTCATCATTCAAACAAGGCAACCGGAAGACCTCGGACTGCTCTCATATAAACAAGAAATAGCGTTTTCCATTTTCATCATGCTGATCAATTGGTCTTCATTTGCTTCATTCCAAATGGCCATGAAGCTGTAAAAAAATCTTGTGTTCAGATAACATGAAGATGCTCTCTTGACTTAAGTTGTTTGTTTGCTCAGCTCACTTCCGTTTCGCTTCTCGTGCAGTGATTTGCTAAAGCTGAAGAGCCAATCAGATGAAATGACAGGAGATATGTTAGTCTTTCAGAATTAAACATGAAATAAGATGCACAGTTTGGCAGGATGTTACAGAAGACCACAAAAGTCAAATATCTGTGCAATTTACTCTCCTGTGCTGAACATAAAAACAGACTGAATTGACTTAGAAGAGCCCTCTGATAGATTTGAGTGTGTAATTTCTATTTGAACTTGCTGAAACACTACATATGCATTAATAAATAAATCTGAAATCCACTCATGTCTGTGAAATGTTTAACTTGTTGACCGCAACAAACCTCTCACTCTATTCTGTAGGACGGTAATAGTGTGTTTCTTTCATCATGTTGCTCACTCTGAACGTAGATTCCAACTTTAGGTATTCTTCAGACATATCAATCACAAGCTTGTTTCTCTCACCATCGGGCCATTGTTGAGAACTCCATTGTGTCCCCTGCCTTTTAATGTAACGCACATGCACACACACACACACACACACACACACACACACACACACACACACACACACACACACACACACACACACACACACACACACACTGACTTGCACTTTTCACCAGTTCAGTGATGCAGGACAGTGGTATGAGGATATCATTATGTACTCAAGCCAACAAAGCCAATAACACAGCAGTACTATAATCACAGTATACTGCATCGTGATTATCTCATCACAAGACATTAATGCTGGAGCTCTGCAGACAATGTGACTTTATTAGTTCTGCTGATTACGGGCTGCTGGGACCTCAAACATTGCAGTCATTTATTGCTTGCAGAATAAATTCAATAGAGGTCGTAGATTGCTTAGAGCAATATTAGGTAACGATTTTACCTCCAAAATCATTTTCATGCTACACTTACTTGTAATAGAGAGAATGGTGTGTCTGTCACTCCCTCTTTGAACACTGAACGCCTGTTCTTGCTGCAAGGTAAATTGGTGAGCGGGTCGTACAATCTCCCGGGAGAAGTGTGTAAGGCTTTACGGCAAGTTCATTTCGGTGAAACTGGATCATATTTTATGGAGAAAATGTTTACTGGTTTCCCCTGGACGCTCTGCTTCAACTCCTGGTGATTTACTGGAGTTTCCAGATTGACAGAAAGCTTTACTTATCACTAAAATAACGCTACCGCTAACTACTGCTAACATTAGCTGCTGTCAGCTAGTTAGCTGTTAGCCCAGTTAGCCCTGCTGCCATTAGCCTACTGGTATCTCTGGCGCATTGGGGGAGAGTTGGTGTTCACACCACGAGCACAGGGAGCTTTGGACCTAGTGGGAGCAGGAGGTTTTCAGACCTGGGACATAGGGAATGGTGGTGAAAACCACCATTACACCAATATTTACTTTCTTTTAGCTCTGTTTCTCTACCAACTCCGCAGGAAAATATCTGACTCTGTAGCTCCTAAATGCTCCACTATGTTCACCAGCTAGATGCTAAACTGCCATTTGATGCTTTATAACTAGCATAGGCCTATAGTGTGTTTTCAGAGCCTTCTTTTTTGCTGAAAACTGCTTCCTGCTACTGCTGGCAATATTATAGCAAACAGGCCTTTGCGGCTAAAGGCATAGAATAGGGTAGAGCATGGATCTAGGATTTCATTTACACTGAAACCCCCCTCACGCTCAAGACACACATGGATCTTGAAACAGCATCATGAAACACAAAAAGGGTCTTTTTGGTGACGACAATCTGAGGACATTTAATTCATGGCTTGTCAGCAAAGTCACAATCCAGCCTTTACTTTTTTTCTTCACTCATCATGCTCACACAGAAAAAGATATCTTGGATGAAGAAAATGTACCACCAGCTTGGATGTGTGTGTGTGTGTGTGTGTGTGTGTGTGTGTGTGTGTGTGTGTGGGTGTGGGTGGTCCCATGGGGTGTGTATTTGGGCTCAGACCTAACTGACCCCTTATGTTGTCTATCAGTCCCTAATTCATCCCAGTGGCATCTGGGCATCACTGCAGTCTCTTGTAGAAGTGAAGCTTGGAGTGGTGGGTGTCTAGTTGTGTGGGGTGGGGCGGTGCTTGTGTGTGTGAGTGTGTGTGTGTGTGTGTGTGTGTGTGTGTGTGTGTGTGTGTGCTTGGGAAGGGTGTGGGGGTTGTTTCGAGAAGAAAAAACGATCATGGTTTTCACACTCCCCGGGCAGATCATCCATCTGGACGCAAGTAGGTTCATTGTTTTGACAGTCACAGCGTGGTTCTGTCTGGAGAGGAGAAACCCCTCTTCACCTCCTTAATTGTGCTGAACATGATGCAATAGGAGAGGTGTGTGTGTATAATGTATGTGTGTGTGTTTTGTGTTGTGTTGAAGAGTCTAAAATGGGACACTCATCACTACAGTGGCACAGCAACTTTAGAAAACATGAGCACATGACGCAAAAATCTTCACCAACTTTACAATACACACACAACATACAATCAAAAACACAAGAGACAAACAAATTCGGAAAAGCTGCAAGTGGGACAAACAAAACAGACAAGTTACAAAACAACAGAAGTTTCCATGGGGACACTAAATACAACTGCTGCGTTCTTCCCTTTTAAGTGTCCCCTCAAAACCTTTTTGTAACTTTTTTCCATTGTAACCTTCAGCATTTTTCCTGTACTTGGTTGTATTTTCTCATATTTAAGCTTTTCTTTTCTAATGCGATGTCAAGTTGGTAAAGATGTTTTTTCTATTTGAGTTTTCTTAAATTGCAGTGCGCTGAGCTTTCAGGGTCTGTACTAACCAGACATATTTCTACAAAATCAAAAACTTAAACTGTGATCAATCTCTGTGTTTGACTAAAGACTGGAAGAATAACTTTTCCTGAATTGATAGAATAGGCAGCACACTGTACTATATACCACTTATCTTTCATCCTTCATTTCTGCTATATGCGAAGAGGAACACATTATGAGAGATGAAGTTTTATTGATCCGAACCAAATTTCCCCAGGGATCACTAGTTTTATCTCTTATATTGTTATTTGTCTTTCCATACACCAGAGATAAAGTCTGAACAACAAACAAATCAAATGACCTCAGAATCAACACTTTCCAGAAGCTACAAGAAGTGATACGTGAATGTTAATCACAGCACTGATCAAACTGCCAGCAACAGACTTCATCTTTCCACAATCATGAGCCACACCAGTCACGGGATTGCTCATACGCTTTTATTGTTCATATCATTGCCAAATAAAGTGCTGTATACTGATATCACATTCACTGACGCCAGGACAGGATTACAGTGTTGTAAATACTTTATATATAAGCTACACCTAGCAACATGTAAAACAAAAATGATCCGAGATAAATACTTTTCTCAAGATATTCTCTCCTTTCACTAACACACTCCCTGATGTGGACTTGGATTTGATGATTGTTACCATTTGTGTTAAAGTTTCCTTCTACTAAAATGACATTCAAATTACTTTTTTTGCAACCATTCAGGCATTTCTTAAAGTATACTAAATTATACTACTAAATGATCTGGTGTATCCTAAAAAGTATGATTGTTGACAGTAGTGGTGGACGCTGATTTGTATTATTTTCCCCATAAGATTTCAGGATATGCCAAGGACAGAAAAGGAAATTATTTGAGGCCACTGCAATGGAGCAAGGACATGTTTGGGGTTGAGACTAAAAACTAGCTCTACGTCAAAATGTAAATATTATGTCAATTGGCAGATACCCAAAAAGACCAGAGAGACACCTCTTATGGGGACGTTAGCGCACACTATCATGACATAGGTTTTGCATATTTTGTTTTGCATCTGAGGATATAAATGCAGTCAAGGCACATTGGCTGCTCATATGCACACAAACCCTGGATACTCTACTGGACAGTTCATGCTCGCTGTGCAACACAGATGGGACAGGTTTGCACCAACAGGAGACAGACGTCCCTGTTGTGACTGGAAAGAGTGCAGCTGATTTAGATATTAAAAGTGAAGCACTCTTTGGCAGTAAAGTGAACGTCTGTGGACACATCAGAGGGACGCTAAACAAAAAGTGACACCTACTCGTACAAAACAACAGAACAACATAACCATTGTTTTAAGCAGTGGTTCCCAACCTTCTTTTTTTTACCCTTCAAAGGGGAACTCCCCTGATTTCAAACATTAAAGCCTGTTTACAGGTCTTTGGGATTGCTACTGTGTGTGTTGAAAAAAATTGAATAAAGCGTTTTATGGCTACATATTTTTTTTGAAATCTGATAAATTTCTTCCAGTGATGTCACTTGAGTCAAGCGACCGAGCCTAAGTCCCCGCCCCGTTACTGTTGCTAGTTCGGTCAAGCTTGACAAAAAGAAACATGGTAACGTCGGTTCTGTTTAGCCGGTTGCCGTATGTGTATTAATTTCTGGGCGTCAGGCAATATAGCTTCAAAAAGCCGATAACAAGAATTACAGAATGTGGTGGAAGGATATATGCACAATGATAACTTTTACTCACTACTCATCTTTTTCCGATTAGACGTCGTACATATCCAAATAAATGTGACTAAAAGTTACTTTGGGCTGGAACGAAGCATTTACATAGATGTGACAAACAAAAGATGTTAGCTGCTAGCAGTTAGTCTTGCTAACGATAATTTAATTTGTCATAAAAATTTGTCAGCAACCAATCTATGTCCTTTTCCAAATATCTCTAACGTTACCACACAAATAAGGAGGAAGCAAACCTGGCTGACGTTGGTGATCTGACACTAGGCTAACTCCTCTTGATGTAGTGTTAGCTATATGTTAGCTAGCGTTTTGCTAACATTAGCTAACTTAAAATGTGACTATATACATTGTAATGTGTCCATGAAGATTGACACTAATATAATGTGACTTGACAGCTATATTATCTTTAAACAGACAAAACATATCTTAGTGTAACAGAAAGGGGAAAGTTGACTTTTATTGGGGCACAGAGCGAAAAGGGGTGGGACTTAGGAAGGGTCAATTGGGTCTGAAGACACATTTTTAAATGAAAATAAAAATCTGGGGTTTATCAAGCCTCTGTAGCCCGTTCCTCGTCTCTGCTTAAACTAGAGGCTACGTTAGCTGCTGCTAGCATAACCCACCGAACTGAACTGTCTGTGGTACAGTTGCTTTGTGGGTAATGTAGGCGGCAGATTTAGTTCAATTCAAATATTTTATAAAGAGGTAAAAACTATTAAGTATTTCACACAAAAGAACAAACGATTAGAGAGAAGTCCAAAACATTTAGATACATTTAGAATTTTTTATGTCCTACAGCAAATCATTTTGCAGCCCAGCTGGTCCCCCGGTTGGAAACCACTGCTTTATGGGATGCTAAAGGACACATGAGTTTACAGGTAAACAAAATGACATACAGTACTTCGAGTATGTCAATAACAAAATATATCTCATAACATGGGTACGTTTCTGGTAATGTGTACCTTCTGAGTGAGTACAGTATTATACTGTTATACTTATACTGCTCCAGTTATATACACATTTCACAGCATGTCTGCTCAAGTGCTTCTGCATTTCCTGTGCCTGTTATGATCATTGTCACATTTTCACTTGCATTTAGTCAATCATTGCCATACATTTGCCGACTTGCTGATTGAACTATTCACACATACAATATATTTATTCTCATCTTTTAACAAGATAAAAAAAGGCACCAGTTACTCTTTTTTCCTGCTCATTTAACACTGAAGTACTGTATTTCAGCATAGGTCCTTCTATTCGAAGCTGTTCCACACTACTGTTAAACTATCATGAATAATGCAGCATTAAGCTTGTGAAACTGAATGTTTACACTTCATCGTATAACTGCTGAATTCTTAAAAATGGCATAAAAGAAAATGAGTGTGTATGGATTATGTTAAACTTAAAAAACAGTTTGAGCAATGACGCAAATTGTGATGAACAAACATGAAAAATGAGCTTCTGTTTCTTAAAATACAGTTTTATTTGTGAATTTACACTGATTAGCAATACATCTAAAAGCAACTCCATTAGATAACCATTTATATAGGATTTTCACAGGTCACAAAGTAGCTTGGCTCATTCTGGCATGCCAAAGCAAAAGTCATTCTTTTTTTAAAAACAGAAACAAAATTTGGATAGAGAGGCATTAGTAAAGCAAGGTGCAAACAGTCGGAAACAGAAGAGGAGAAACTAAAGGGGATGCAATGCACATTCAGTTCATCTGGGAGCAATTTATGCTCATAAAATGGTTAATAAAAAAAGAAGCCTAGTGCTCTCTGCAAACTAAAAGAAAAAAAGAAAGCATACAAATGGATGAAAAAAACAGTTTCCGGGAGGAGAGATTGTATAACAGAAGACAGTCTGAGTGATCAAAACATGGTGCGTTAGTGTCAGGTTGTCCTTACCCCATGGCCTTCTCCACTACACACATATGCACTTCCATTTCCAAACTCACACCTCCCTTGTAAGTCTCCATCTTTCAGTTGTGTGACCTCAGCTCTTTGCACAGAGCCAAAATCTATCATTTAACACAGCTAAAGATGTGTCCCTAAACCCTCCCTCCCCCCAAATCCAATACTTCACATTGCTAGCTGGGATATTGGTACATCTGGTTAAACTGCGGGGGGAGGATATGTGGCAACCCATCACACTTTGGCTTTTCAGAGTTCAACTGTGGGTCATCTGACAGTTACCATACGGTCGTGTTCACTAGAGAAATTACAAGAGGGGAGGCTTTTAGACGCTGAAATGACGACCGGGCTCGCAGAGCGATCAAATAAAAATAAAATGTCCACATGACCTCCTGATAATGTTCCAGTTCCAGGAGGAAATATATGGCAAATTAAGCGAGGAAGCGTAGCTGCTGTGAATGTAGCTACTGGAGAAAAAAAAGAAGAAGTTTTTTGGGAGCCTGAGGGGTGTGGATGCAGTCACTGGGGTGATTTAACCGAGGTCTCGTTAGGGTCCTTAGCGCCCGAGCAGGCAGACGAGAATCACGACCCTTGTCTCATCATTAAAAAAAAATTACAATATGGCTTTAAAAACAAACACACCGAACAAAAAGATGTCATCGCTCCGAACTCCACGACCCATGATTCTCATTTCAGCTGGCGACTGCAGATAGTTGGACGAAGCATTTCCGCAATACACTTCCCGTTTTGTTGAGTTGAGAAGTACAGATGATTTCTCATGTGCGACACCAATGAAAGACTATTCTTTATTTCCTCATACGACTCACTTTCTGTGTCCTGACCTTTCTCCGACACCATGCCTCGCTTGCTACTTGCACAACTTTTACCAAAAACTTCACACTCTCCATCACTGGTGTAACCACCTGCAACTAAAATGTGTTATATACCACGAGAAAAGTGCAGCACAATAAAATAAAAAATATATAGTTAAAAATCTATAGCCAACATATCCAGTTTTCATATATCTGTGTTATATAGTAAATGTGTGTACTCTGTACTATTAGAATATAATTTGAGCAATCAGGCATCACTACAGAACAGTCAGCCCTATAAATTCAGTTCTTGCAAAAAGAGAAAACATGCGTAACATCTGTAATTCTCTGTAAAAGCTTACAAATGAGTACAAAACAGAGTTGACTAATACCAAATTTGTGTTCAATAAAAAAAAGATACAATTTCATGAGATGACAAACTAGACACAAACAGTGACGCTTTACTAAAAAGAGATTGTTTCTTCCATTTAGTTTGGACCCCCCCCCCCCAAAAAAAACAACAAAAAACATTGAGATGAAGAGGAAAAGATATGAAAATGCTACATAAATATTCTGAGTGAGTCATCGGCTCTTTGAGATTAAGTCAATTTAGTTGTGCTAAACTGCTAGCCTTCGTCCTCACTACCATCTCCAGTCCAGTCTTCAACTCACCTTCTAGTTCAACCACAATCAGCTGAAGAGAAGGTTTGTGTCAGAAGAGGAAACCTCTCTCACAGTAAATAAATCAACACAATGTGGCATGTTTTTTTCTGAGACCAGTTTTCCAGTGTGACTTCAAATTTCACGTGGCCTCTCAGTTTCCTATGCAGTCAGGTGACCAGAATGTAAAAACAAAACCTTAAAAGACCGGAGGAGGTCTTTAAAAAAAAAGAAGAAAAAAAAAAGGTTTTAGTTTCAACACTAGTGCAATCCAATAATAAAAAAAAAATTGGACTTTGAAGCAAGATAAATGCGAGGTGGTTTCAAGTTCTATTTTCAGGCTGGGAAACAACACAGAAGGAGCCAGTTACTCAGGATCTAAATGGCCTCAAATGACACTTCACGGCTTCTAAGGAGCCCTGTTAGAGTACTGCATAGGTGATGAGGTGAGCAGACACCCAACACCCACCCAAAATCTGCTGCAACTTTAATTTGTGGACCCACATGCCCATCCCAAAACGTTCCCAAACATTCTTTCTTTCTGTCTTTTTGCAGGAGACCTCTCTTTTCTGTTGCAATCCAATTCATTTGAAATGTAATCCGTTCTACTGCCTTTTGCACATAAAAACCTTTTGTTAAAAAACTCAAATAAAATTTAAAACATAAAGGACATTGATAACGGAGACAAAATAAAAACACAGACATTAAACAGAAAAGGTGGCTGCCGCCCCTCTTTCTTCTTCTTCTTCTTCTTCTTCTTCTTCTTCTGTGCAGACGGCCTTCCTGCCTGCCTCGCCCTCCGCTGCTCGTTTGCTCTCAGGCCTCCGTCTTCTCTTTCTTTTTGTTCTTCTTCAGGAAGGACGGGGTGCGGAACTTCTTCTTCTTCTTGGTGTTGGGAGACTTGGAGGGCGAGCTCTCGGGGGACAGCGCCTCCTCGATCTTTTCGCCCAAGCGCACCGTGATCTCCACGCTCTCCACGCTGGTGGTCATCTGGCTGATGCGCTTGGAGAGCTCCTTGTCCACGTCGCCGTGGTCGTCTTTGCCGTTCATCAGGCCCGTGTGGTTGTCTGAGGCAGGAGAGGAGAGACACAGGTTAGGGGAGGAAAGGGAACAAGGAACAAGGAACAAAGGAAGGCCACATCACTGGACTCTGCCAGACACACCCTATTAAGCACCTGCAACTAATAAGGAAATACACTTTGCTATTCAGAGCTAAGATCAACCTGGAACACTGTATTGGACTACGTTGTATTTTGCAGGCGTTCATGTTATTGTGTCTAACCTCGCTCTGCTCATGTGGTGAATGAGAGGCTTTGCTGTCCCTGCTCTACCAAACACAATATTACCATTTGAACTGCGTGTTGAACTTCCGCTTCACACGAACAGACAGGCTGTCCTAGTGCTCTACATATTTCATTACATCACTGCCTAAGACTCCAGTGACCTGATAGCCCAGAGAGTCTGTCCTTTCATCTTAAAAAAATTCAAATGGGGCTTCCACCCACTCCCTTAATAAGTGTTCACGTCACAGGCCTGCCAGTGTCACATCCCTTTCTGTTGGTGGGGAATGCAGAGCAGCAGCATCATGTTGCTAAACTAAAACATGAAAACAATGATGACTTCTTGTGATATTTTCATAACCCACAAAAACAAAAACCACACACAGGGCGACATTGAAAAGAGGCTCACACAAACAAATGAGCTGGTTTCTGCACAACTACGTGCTGACCTCATAGCGGCGGTGTGAGAAAATTTGGGTCCCCTGAGCCAATGTTCCGTTGTGGGTTAATTGTTACTCATTGTGTGGTTTTGAGTGTTTGTGCTGCAGGGAAGCTGACAGGAAGTCAATCCCGTAGTGTCATTATTTACAACCTGTAAGGAGGCCGCTGTGATCTTTGTCTCACCATCTGGCTTGTCAGACACAAGAATTTCTAGGTTAACAGATACGAGACTGTAGATCCAAATCGCAGCATAAGGAAACAATTCAATAATTCAATTCAATGACGTGACATCATAGCATGCTCATGTTACCAACCCGGCAGGTCTGTCATGTTTTACCTTTTGCCTCTCTTACAAGGCAAGAGAGGCAAAAGATCTCATGTGTGAACTTGTTGTGACAATTGTAGTTTCCGGTGCATTTAAAGACGCTCCAACATTCAGCATTGAAACTTAGCCGTCAAAAGACTTTGTGATCTGTGTTCTTTAAAAATGTATTTTTAAAGAAAATGAGGTTTTAAATAGAGCGGATGGGACATTATTGCTGTTTCATTATTGTAGACTGGCGAGCTTTTACAAGAAAAATCATTAGTGCTGTACGAACTCATAGCACAAATCAGTAGTTTAGCATTGCACACTGAGCTCTTAGTCCATTTCATTTTAATTTGCACTCTCATGCACGCACACTCAAACACACATCTGATGTTAAAGACACACAGCAAGGCAGTGAAGATCATTCTGACTCTCTCTCTCTGGGTGAGTGATACCTTCTTTAGCTGGAGTGCTTTGTGGGGACTGGGTGAGAGACAGAGACTGAGAGAGAGTGGAGCCGTCGTCGGAGGTTAGCTCGTGCTCTCCATCTGCAGGGAGGGGGTCGTGGGGGGGTGAGGGATGGATGAGAGGATTGCCGGGTGGTGTAGAGGATTGAAGTAGCGGGACGACAGCAGGGGTGAGTGGGATGAGAGGTTGGGGAGGGGGATGAAGGGATGAAGGGATGAAGGGTGAGGGAAGTGAGGGGGTTGGAGAGATTAGTGGTAACACACATGTTAGAATCAGGCCATGCACAGCTGCTTTTACACAACATTTCTAAAAAATCCTTGTCTGTTGATCTGTTTCTGCTGGTGGCTGAGCGTGCACTGTAACACCTTGTGCCTCACTATCCCACTGATGGGACAGGTGCCCCAAACATGGACTTAAGGTCCACAGGTTGGATCCCGGAGCAGCAAGCTAGCTCCTTGTGCCACATGCCAACACAAAACCTGCTAAAAAATAAGGTCATTTATTAGCTCTTAATAATAGATAGTCAACTTCAGGCAGTGTTAGATAGAGGAAGGAGATCAATTGTATCAAGAGCTAGGGCCATTATTAGCGTATGTAAACTGTTTGTGATGATATTGTTAATCAAATGAAGTCCAAATGAATATTTCTAAGCAATTTAAGTTGTTTTTTTCTGCATGAAGATTTGTATCCAGTTTGTATCGGATTCTACAAAAGTATCCTGTATCATGAGTTTCTATCATTATCGGAAAATGTTTTTTCTTTATATTTTGAAATTGATATTAACCATATCACCCTGATATTAACCTAATGTAGACCTTATGAGGTCAGCACGGGCAGCATTTTAAACCATAATCATACTTTAGGTAACAAAGACACAAGAGAACATTCATCAGTTACTTTTCTAAATCTCAACGAGCACCTTTTGGCTTCGGAACTAATTGAGCACTTTCTGTATTTCTTACATGATAAAAACAACTTATTTTTATGTACAGTAAATGCAACAGTCCAGCTCCGCATTAGTAGCTTCATTAGTTTTAAACACTGATTAGTGCGAGTGAATGACATTCCCATTTCACTTTAACATATTCAGTAGCACATTCAGGGTTACACATTCAGTTGGCGTCGCAGTCAAGAAGGTGGTTGCATAACAGCCTGGTGTGTGCAGTGACAGTGCTAAAGTGTTCTTTATCAGACGTTACATGAGACGTTTTTTAATATAGAGTGCATCTTACGCACCACTCAGGCAGTTACAGTAGGTCGTTTGACACCGACTGCTGCAATATGCACATTTTATACTCTACACTACACGTGCCTATTGTATCAGTTTTGACATTTAATGTTTAAATCGATCCTACTTTAATCACAAAATGAATATACTGGAGTGAAATGAACACAACTAATCACTGGCGAAACTTATACGTGTGTGTGTGTGTAGCCCAGGCATTTATCAGGCCATTACAGACAGTCTCCAGCTTGGTTCCAGATTGGCCACCGGGGATTGGTGGGGCTGTGGGGGCAACAGTGTCATAGCAACGGGCTCCGCTCATGTGGCGGGTGTGAAGACCTGCTGTCTGCTCGGTCTACCATCTTAGTCACACCTCTAATACAGTGCATGTCCACACACACCACACACACACACACACACACACACACACACACACACACACACACACACACACACACACACACACACACACACACACACACACACACACACACACACACACACACACGATTCATTTAGATGATCCTATAAACATGCATGACCACATGTGCACGCTGATGTACACACACATGTTTAAACATACACACGTTAACCTGGTCTAACGTGGCAGGAGGCAGGGCATTATGGGGACTATAGTGGACCACCCCCCTTCACTATCTGTTCACTATTGATTTCCCCCTGTCTGTCTGAAAGGCAGTGGGACAGAGGGCTAATATGATTAGCATTGACCACCCTGTGTGTCCACACACAGATGAAGACAGCAGTGGAGCCCGCGGGGACAAGCCCTCATGTTAAAAGGCACATAGGTGTGTGTGTGTGTGTGTGTGTGTGTGTGTGTGTGTTTGTATGTGATACCGTAGACAGGCAGTGTGTTAGAATATGAAAGTGTCCACTGGGAACGCTGCTAAGGAGACAGGGCTACAGACCATTGGATTATATGGATGTTTGTTAACAACAATACTGCTGAGAGAGCACAGGACAAACTCAACATGTAGAGTGATCAATCTGCAAGTAAAGATTTGACAGGAGGAGAGACAGATTTGCCACTTTTGAGAAATCCCGATTTGGTTCAAGCTCAGTTTGAAATCTGTCCAGCTGTTTTAGCCGATTATGAGCGCTTGAAAATGTCAGATGGTGCTTGTTAACAACTTTAACAGGCTGCGGCAGGACGTGCTCACATCTGGCTCAGAGGGTCTTGTCTCCTACAGTTGAGGGTCTTTTGCACAAATTAAAAAGCTCACGGAGCACACTATAGTAGGAACACGGACACTTGTTAGAGAGAGGAATCTGTGAGATTAAAGGAAAATTGAAGATACCACATGCACAGCACTGCTCCTCTCCTGGGGGCCGGCTGGTGCAGCGTAAACCATAAATAAAATCAACGTTCGAGCACACACCAGGATAGACACTATTTATTGACAGTATACATTAAAATCAAGAAGGAGCGAACTACCTGGTCTTGTTTTTAAAGTAACCTCTTAATAAAACAGTGTCTATCCTAGTATCCTGGAGTGCGCTGGAACTTTGATTTCCTGATAGACTGACATTCAATTTACAAGTCAAATCCAATAGATTTTACTCTCAGTGCATGTGACCTGTAATAATAATGTCAGAGATACAAACTAGAGCTGAACTCAATTGTTAGGGCCGACACTAATATCTGGGAATAATAGAAACAAGATAAATGGTATATCGAACCATATTATATGTTCAAACAAATGTTATTTACATGGATACCTAAGATTTGTTATTAAAGAGTTGTGATAAAGATACCGTTTGTCCGGATCTAAGCACAATATATGACATTTAAGAGAAAGTTATGTTAAAATAATCAATTAAAATAAATCAAGATAAAACACATATTACTGCAATTGATTTCTGTCTAAACCGATATTGGCTGATAATATCGGCCCCGCTGACATATCAGCAGGCTCTAACACAAAACGGCCAAAAATGAGAGTCCACATCTTCGACGACAGCAAAGACCGGCTGCTCGCTCAACTCTGGAGACAAATCTCGCTGGCTCTAACTAATCTCTTCCTGCGTGCTTTCAAAGTGCGGCTTTACAGATTGATTATTGATTGATTGTCTTAAACCTTCACAGTAATTTGTTGTAAAATGATCCATCACAGATTGCTAGGGTCGTTTGCTGCTCACACACTGCACACAGTCTTTGGCGTTGAGTACGAGTCACTATGTGTGTGTGTGTGCCAGTGTGTGCAGTCCATATGTCTCTCAGTGTGACCGGGCCCTTGTGGTGTTTGCAAGTGGAGCGTGAAAGAGTTCAGAATCAAATCCACACACCTATTAAAATTCATTAATGTATGGACTGGTGTGTATGAGTTTTGCATTCTTTTTCAAACGTGTGTATGGATGCATGAGTGTCGTACCACTGAGGCCAAGTTGCCTCCTCTCCACGTTCTTGCGGTACTCCTGCAGCTCCTTCTCCGACAGCTCACTGAAGGGGTTGGGAGGCAGGGGAGCCATCTGCTCCTCCTCTGTGGGCACGTATGGCTGGGGAGGAGACAGAGAGAGGAGTGAGCACACACACACACACACACACACACAGAGAAACTGTCAGGAGCCACATGCACACGCACACAAGAGCAAACACACAAACAAACTGATGTACACTTCAGAGCATAAATACATGCATGCACATACAAAAAAAAAAGATCTGTCTATTCTCTTCCTCTGAAACACACACACACACACTGATTTAACACACAAACACGATCATATAGACGCTCCCAAAGGCACACACTGTGTCTGAGCGGGTCATTACAACCTAACTGAAGCTGCTCATATAAAGATAAAAGTGTCGGCCGCATCACACACAGAACTCATGTAATCACCGACTCTACACAGAGATTTTCAACCAATTAGTGAGCAAACAAACATCTTTTTAACAGACTGGGGAAACATAAACACTCCGAAAGCATGAGATGTTTACTAATGCAGTGGGGCACCATCACTCACAAAACATCAAGTATGCTCACAAGAAAAACACATTTTACAACATGTCTGCTTAGATTTTAGTGCAAAGAAATATCTCCTAAAACCCAACATGCTCTGACTAAACTTCTAATTTCAAGAACGCGAGTGCAACTTTGTCTGAAGCAGAAATAAAATCTGTGAACATTCATTTTAAATCAGTGTCAACCTTCACACATGACATTAATGAAAACATGCAATGTTTTCTGTTCTGAACGGGCAAACAGGTGAAACATGAATCCACAAAAACGAGTCAAATAAAAACACCACTGCAACAATAATTAAAAAAAAAACACTTTTGGATATTTACCAGAACTTTTATCTGCACCAGATCCTTCAAGACAAGACACCAACCACAAAACCATCAGCATCTAAACTTGATACGTTTACCTTCATCTCTCCTACATATTGTCTATTTAATTGTTTCTCTTGATAACTAAGTACAACCATCAACTTACTCGAGGTTCCTTTAGCCTTTGCAAAATGTTCTCACTTGTCTCCACCTAGTGGTCAAGAGGAGTCTTTGCCCCGGCTGTGCTACTGAGGGAGGTAAAGCTCCGACACACCAGTGGAACGCCAACACAGGTGTTTTCACTTGTGTCTAATCATCTGACAACAACTTTGAGTTATTGCTCAATAAAAATAATAATTTGAGAAATCTGCAATAAAACACTGCATGCCCATAAACAGACGCATAAAGGATCTTTTTTGGAGCATTTACCGGAAACCTAAATGTGAAGTCAATGTCTCTGAACTACAAAGAAAAAAACACACTACTGAAAAGCAGCTAGTGTTTCTTATGTTGCTGTGTACCATGTGTACAGTGTTAAAAATGCATGTAAAGTCTCCATGAAGATCAGATTTTGTGCTTCCTTCAAATTTCTGTCATTACTTTGTATGAGCAGAAGAATCTTCTGAGCTCGCCTTGGTGCCAGAGAACTCTGTTTAAAGTAAACCTCTTTCTGCAGAGGCTTATTGTTATTCTTTGTGTAACTGGCCAATTGTAGACATGAGATGATTCAGCGAAACAAGACTGTCACGCACTCGCTTCTTTCTAACCTACCGTCTGGCGCCAATGTTTTTAAAGGAGCAGAATCCGGCTGTAAGGCCAGCAAACAAAGTGAATTTAGACAAGGTCTGAATATCAAAGAAATTCTTACCCGTCGTGGCTCATCAACAGGGATGCCTGCAAGGTGCTGAGAGCGCGGCCCTGACGACATCATATCAAACTGGTTCTGCGCTCTGATCTGTGATTGGACAAAACAGACAATGATGTCTTCAGAAAGCGTTAACAGTGACTTTGATTGATTTACAACGGCTGTCAAAGCAATTCAGAACTCAAATGTAAATACCTGAAGTGCTCAGCTTTGCACAACCTTACATGTAACAAATGCTGAGGAACCACAATTACAGATGTGAAACTTCCCTGGAGGGTTAGAGTTAGAAGAGAGAAGAGTTCAACCTACTTTGTTCCTCTTCTGCAGGACCTCACTAGGGTCTGTGTTGAGTGGGACAAACTGATTGGGGTCCTCGATCCGGATCGGGGTTCCCGTCTCCTCCGCCTTCATCCACTGTAGAAGCAAGGCAGGTGAAAACAGGTGAGATCAAAACTGTCTGCTCAAAATCTAAAAACTCTATTGAGACAATTGTATGTAATCCTATTTATATACCACTTCTGCTGATTTGATTTTGATCATTGTTGTTAAATGGGTGTCCTGTGAGGCATCCAACCTGATGGAAGTGCAATACCAAATCACTGAAGTCGCTAAATGCCTCAGAGATAAATAAAATGAACAAGTGCAACTGAACCGAAATAAAAGCAGTTCTTTGTTCAGCCAGTAGATGGCGACCTGGTATCAGGTTCTAAAACACTGAGGAACAACTCCGGTCAAAACAAAGCACTCAACACTAACTGACGAAGAACTGGGTGACAAGTCAGGCCAAGATGTATGTGCACGTGTCATTTGTTAAAACCTTAGGAAAGAGATTTGTCTCCGTTCGGCTTCATACATTCAGACATCAGTATTACAACTGAAACCTTTATTCCTGCTCCTGCTACACACTCACCGTGGTCGTCCTGCTGTTGTAGCGCTCCTCTCCGCCCTCCACGTTGACCTTGGTGTAGCTGTTGGGCGAGTTGAGCCAGCGCGTTTTCTCCCTCTGCTGCCGCTGCTGCAGGAATTTGAAGGGCAGCCGCGTGGCACAGTCCCCGTCCTCCTCGAACATAAATGCTGTGACCGTGGCGGGGATCTCCACCTCGCTCTTGTGCCTCGGCTTCTCTCGCATGATAGGGTGCCTGTAGGCGTAACCTGTCCTGTAGCCCTGCAGCAAGAAACCAGATTACATAAAGTTTGTTTCCTTTCATCTGAGATTATTTGGTTTGTTTCATTTTACATTGACCTAGGAAACAAAACCTCATAGCCTAACAGGAGGCTTATTCACTTGTATTTATGTAGTCTCCATTTGACCTGTATTCCTCCATCCACTCCTTCTACTGTTGTAACATCCTGTTTACCCCATGAGAATCATAAATGGTCTCAGATCATAGCTCATAGCATTATACAAGCGAAATGATGCGTGCAGTGTTTCATTTTTGCATCAGACAGAGCAGGGATAAGAATTTGTTCTGTGACTTTTCCTTCCTGCCACGCTGGTGGAGCTGCCAGTTTCACAGTTAGTCAAATGAAAGAGAAAGAGAAAAACAGTGTTGTGAGCACATGGTTTCTGGCAGCACAGAGGACGGAGTCAGAGAGACATTTCCTGTCTGACCCTTTCTCTTCATCTCCCTCTGCCACTCATCCCTCTTCTCTTTATTCTCTTCTTTCCATCTCTCTCATAGTCCCATTTCTCCCCCTCTCTCAGTCACTGAGCTCTCACTAGGTCCTGCTGTTCGTCAGGCATTTCTCCACCCTCGGCTTGACAGTGAAGTTCCGTTTGTGCTTCTCTATTCATCTCAGTACAATCTTAAAAGCTGACCTTTCAACTTGACTTGATCCCTCTTTTTCTTTTTTATCAGCTGGGCTGGTGTGCTCTTTTCCTGCAACATTCTGCTTCACATTCGCCCATATTTTACATATTCAAACCAGGAAGTTCTTTGCATTTGTATGCTGGTTTTTAAAGGGAGATGGAGAGAGTAAGTAGTTTATTTTCCTTCCACTCATTCCTATCACTGTGTCTGTGTGAGAACTGAAAACAATGGCTTATCTGATACGCATGCTGTATTTATGAGTTGTCAGAAAAGAGAGGGATGACACAGAGATGAGCTGTGTCATCCCTCTCTCACCTCTTTCACCTCATACCTTTCCTGAATATTCTTTTAATCAGCCTTTGTTTTTGGGTTGCCCGCTCTACCAGGTGAGCTACTGGGGCGACCCCTCATTCTTTAAACTGTTTCTGTCCTGTGCTTCCCAAATAACATTTTCCAGTTTACCTGCCAACAGTATTAACCGTTAACCTTTCCCCGTATTTTCTGATGATAAAGTATTTTCTAACTCTGTTCTCCCACAGTGGCCACCACTGCACATGGTAGATACCCAGTCTCCCTTCAGGTAATTGCAAGAAACATAAATGTACTATAAAAAAAAAAACAGAGGTGTTCTCCTTTTAGAGGACATTTAAAACAAATGTAATGCATTTATGAAATGCTTACAGCTTGTGTCACTATTGTGTTACATTTCATTGAATGACTAAGAAAAGCCAAACAGACATTTAGTTGTATGAAACTGACACATTATCAATTTAAAGGAATGGTTTTGTATAAAACCGAGGTCCTAAAAGGCCGCAATGAGCTGAGATTCAAGAAAGGAAAATAAATCCTGTGAGTAACCTTCACATCATCTTATTTTAACATTTGCCTCTGAGCTTTATCGTATATAGTCATTTAATGAGCCTGAGGCATTATGATACACAGATGAGTGTTCTTTTCCTATCAGTGTGTTTGTGTTGTACAGATCTTCTCACTTTGGTATCTGTGCACTCACCAGGTTATCCAGCATTCTCATCAGAGACTCAAACTCCAGCTCGCCAATCTTCCACTTGTACTGGCTATTCATGGAAACACCCGTTACTGCCACGTCGAACACCGACGATCTGTACTTCTCCTGGTCCAGCACTATCAGGTTGTCCACGCTGCCAGCACACGAGATGGCATTAACCTATAATCACAAAGTGAGAAGTCTGTGAGCACCTACTGCCGACTGATGGCTCATGCAACACAACACCGACAAAAGGCCTTTTTTATCCCATAACATCTGTTGCATTATCCACCTAATGAAAATGAGAATATGCAGCAACAGACATCCTGACACATTTCCACGCAGTAGAAAGACGTCATTTACAAAAAAAACAAAATGGGAATCTCCTCAATCTAAAGCGAACACAGAACCCATGAATATACAGTACATAGCATACAACAAACATGGTGGGGGGATTTATTTATAGAAATTAAGCTGGGCTTTGCAGGATGGATTAATGTTTTCTTTTGCTTGACCGGGGAGAGTCAATCAGGAGATTTGGTACGCCTGTTCCAGCGAGGGACACAACAACACTTCTAAAATACCCTGTACAAATGAACACAAAGACACACAAGAGTCCAACAGCAAAACACCAGAGAAATCCCACACATACTGTAACAATAACTTTGATACAAACGTTGATACATCAGGACAACCCTCATAGCTCTGCCACAACAAAACACAAGTGACGACAAGTCATTCAAAATAAAGTCTGATAGCAAAACATCTGCCGATACAAACCCTGTAGTTATGTGACATGTTGTATTCCTTTGAGTAGATTTCAAACGGGATATTATTCAACCATTAAAAGTATACAAGTGGATATTGTAACAATACTTTCAGTGTTTATATATCGAAGTGGTTAAGTTTGTATGCTCTCATGTTTCAACAATTTATCCGTTACTTTAAGCTAACTATTTCAACAATGTATCAGTTTATTTAAGCTAACTACTTTAACAATTTATCCGTTACTTTAAGCTAACTATTTCAACAATGTATCAGTTTATTTAAGCTAACTACTTTAACAATTTATCTGTTACTTTAAGCTAACTATTTCAACAATGTATCCGTTACTTTAAGCCAACTACTTTAACAATTTATCCGTTACTTTAAGCTAACTACTTTAACAATTTATCCGTTACTTTAAGCTAACTATTTCAACAATGTATCCGTTACTTTAAGCTAACTACTTTAACAATTTATCCGTTACTTTAAGCTAACTATTTCAACAATGTATCCGTTACTTTAAGCTAACTACTTTAACAATTTATCCGTTACTTTAAGCTAACTACTTTAACAATTTAGCTGTTACTTTAAGCTAACTATTAAAAAAAATGACATTACTTTAAGCTAACTACTTTAACAATGTAGCCTATCCGTTACTTTAAGCTAACTATTTCATTTCAACCATTTAAGCTTTCTTAGTAGCTCAATAAATAAAAGGAAGAAAAACATCATTCTCTAAATGCTGCGTTGGACCTACATCACCAACAACACTCAGCTCGTTGATCCCTTCATCACTGTGAGACTGATTAGACAATATTTCCCACAAGGCAAGAGATTATGAATTATGGAGTGTTGTTAAAAGCGGGGAAATGTGAAGACGGCTGTGGAGAGATTATATTTAGCAGGAAAGCTGCCGCCCTGCTGGTCTAATACATGAGCAGGTGAAGCTGAGTTGTGCTGGGACGTGCTGGGTAACCTACCCAAAAGTTAGCAAAGTTAGCTTGTGTGTGCGTACCTGGATTTCGCAGGCATATTGGGTATTGTAGATGTAGCTAAAGGCCTCTTCAATGGTCTCCCCGAGAGCAACCACACCGTGATTCCTTAGCACCAAAACCTGTAATACACACAGAAACAACATTAGTGATTAGGAAAGAAATCAAACAGAGTCTTTAGAGGTATATTTGTCTAACTTGCTTTAATTGAGACCTTTAACTAATAAGTAACTGGGAAGCACATGCAGGGACAGAAACAAGGATGCACAGAAGGTAACGGACATCTCAACAGGATGTGCTGATTCGACTGTCTTGCTACCGTTTCATATTCCAAATAAACCCCACCCTGATAATTAGTTAACTTCTCTTTTCTTAAATGCAGGTACAGGAAACAAAAACCCTCCTTTCCTGAGCGTGTTAAAAATACCTCTCAAGAAATCCTGTCTACACATCACTGGCTTACCAACTGTTGTATTTCCTGAAATGTTCACTTCTTTTCATATTTTTTTTTTTTTTATGCATAGTTAAAGGAATAATTTCACATTCTCGGAAATACTTTTTTGTGTTAAATGAGAAGATTCGATACCACCCTGTAAAAACAGCCCAATCTTCTCATCTAACTGCCGGCAAGAAAGCTACTAAAGCGTATTCTTATCAAGCAAGCTATCCCTATAAGAAGGAGTCGGACTGCCCAGCTGGAAGACCTTGCTCAGTGCTTAGTGTTTTCTTGGTTTTCCTACCTTCGTCGTTGGCCCCAGGGCCTTCTGCAGCTCTTTGCGCTCTTCCTTGTCGTCCAAACTGCCCTGGTAGTTGTAGTAGGCGATATTACCCAGGATCAATGCCTCTTGAGAAATGGGTAGGATGCCACACTTCATAGATGACACCTAAATCAGGAGGAAGATGAGACGAAGGCAGCATGTGAGACATGTGAGGGATGAGAAGCTTTGACAGGTGTGTAACGGTGGTTTTATTCATCCGAGTCTGCAGCTGACATTCATGTAAGACGCCTCTGTGAAAAATACTTTGAATCTCTTTTCTGATAAGAGCGTCTTTGTTGCACATCAGAAACACTTCCCATGACATTGTCTTTTTACAGACCATTATATCTTGTCATTTGAGATGTTATATAATTAAATCATTCAAATATTTAAACATCCCTAAAACAACTTAACTTAAAATCCAACATCTGTTTTTCACATGCCCTGTCAAAAAGAGCTACAGGTGTTCTGCAGGTTAATCAGGAGCTTCGACAGTCATTTTCTTGCAGGGCAGGTTTGAAAACCTCCCAGTGTAACGTGAACTTACAGCAGCCGTGGCAGGAGTGTGCACATGTATGATGCAGCGGATGTCTGGACGCATGGAGTAGATGGCAGCGTGGGGGCTGAAACCTGAAGGGTCCATTCTCAGGTTGGTGGAGCCCTGTTCGATCACATCCCCGATAATGTTGACCTTCACCTGGGGAAACAAGGAGAGGAGATAAAGTCAGTGAATGCGTCATGATGGAGCTGCTGGATGCAAACCTTTGTCCTCTTTCTTAAATGGGACATATCATGCTCATTTTCAGGTTCATACTTGTATTTTATGTTTCTACTAGTGTTCACATGCTTTAATATTTAAAGAACTCTTTATTTTTTCTCATCCTGTCTATCTGAATATACCTGTATTCTCCCTCTGTCTGACACGCTCACCCACTCAGGCTCTAATTGGTCCTAATTGGTCGTTGTTGGCCCCAGGGCCTGTTTCCAGGTCTCCATCATCATTATTGCAGCCAGATAATGACTGTAACGGCACTTTCTACCTATAAATAGTACAGTTGTGACATCACAACCTTACGGAAGTCCTGACAGATCGGCAAAACTTCTGAATACGGGCTGCGCGCAATTCTCCGTAAATTGAGCATTTTGGCACTATCACAGTGTTTATATATAGCAACCAGACCTGCTTTATAACTAAAAAACACTTGGAAATCTCCCTTTTTACAATATGGGACCTTCAACTGGTGCAAATTTCACAGAAACACAAGCTAAACAAGCTTGTTGAAAACTTGACGGCAGCATCATGTAGAGTCCAGATGAAGCTGCTGTCAAGTAGATAACTCTCCTGAGAAAGGAGGAGAGGAAAGATGATGAGGCTGAAGGGCGACATACTGTTAAACTAACCATGCCCAGATCAGTGTAATCAAATATGCCCAGGCACTAAAGTGCACACACACACACACACACACACACACACACACACACACACACACACACACACACACACACACACACACACACACACACACACACACACACACAAAGCTGATAACCCTCCAAAATTAAGTAAGAAGACATAAACACAAAAGAAAATCAATGAGCATGACAGAAATCACATTATCAACGATTCCTCCTCTCTGTCCGCTCCTCTCCTGCACATGAATGGGAGTGTTACCAGGAAACAGAATATAGTCGGGATGTGTACATGTTCTTTTCTATGACAACTTAATTCCCAGCTAGTTAGCAGCTATTACATTACAGGACGGGAGAGAAGAGCGGTGGAGGGAAAGATGGAGGCAAAGACCAGGAGGGAAGAGCGTTAGATAACCAGAGTAAAATAAAGACGGATAACTGGAAAAAGAGACAGTTATAAATCCCCAAGAAAGCGCAACTGACTGCAGAAGACAGTTCTCGCTGTAAAACCTAATAACAAACAGAAAACACAGCTTTGCCTGCAGGCCCTGCACAACATCCCTGTCACTGTAACCACATGTTGTTCTGTGATACAAACCAGAACCTACGAGCTCACGTTTATCGTTCACAAGTCCAAGTGTGTGTTATCACAACAGGAAAGGGCATCCGTCATCCAGTCTGAGGCTAATAGAATACACCCGGTTCAGCTGAATATGTACGAGTT
Source organism: Cottoperca gobio (assembly GCF_900634415.1). Classification (NCBI taxonomy): domain Eukaryota; kingdom Metazoa; phylum Chordata; class Actinopteri; order Perciformes; family Bovichtidae; genus Cottoperca; species Cottoperca gobio. The sequence goes on from NC_041355.1 coordinate 16,224,939, forward strand.
TCACTTTATACACATGTGCTGCAGTTCTGCTGCATTTTGCGTTATGCATTATGTGCAGAGAATCTTAATCACCTTAAGAAACAAGTTTCCTTTTCACACCATGAGGTTATTTTTGAAGAATTAAATTAATTAATTCAGTCCATATAATATTACAAGTATAACACAAAATGCTTTTGATTCTTTTTATTAAAAACATGACTTTAAATGGTGTATTTCTGTAGCTTTTGCATACATATATTAACACAATCACAAACCTATGCATTAGTGAGTTTGTTTTACATATAAAAAAAGTGTGAACATATCTATGTTGGCCAAGTAACACATGTTTTAATACTAGAACAAGCACACAGTGTTATATTGAAACTTATATAGAATAACATTGATGAATTAAAACAGCAGGTTCACAGCTTGCTGGAGATCTCTGGATCACCTCAAGCTGAAAACCCGGAGAAACCCTGAGTGCTGCTCTGCCTTTTAACACCCACATGGATGTTTGGATGAATGACCGTCTATTGATCTTTCACCCAGCAGAGGAAAATGAGTGGTACCAGCTGAGCGTGACTAACTACCGACCTCTTTGTCTCCGCACACAGCCACAGCCAGCTGTCAGGCGATTGAACATCGATTGGTTTAAATCATATGTCCAGTCCAGTATCAGTTCACTCTGTCACATCCTTCAAAAGGCAGCTCCCTCAGCCTGTCAGGCAAACTCGCCCTACAGCTGTGAGGCCCTTCTGACAAACATAGCACTTCTAATTATAAAAAGATGCCAAAGGACGTGTCGGAAAGAATCTGAAATGCGACTCGGCCGGAGGGAAAGCACTTGAAAGGCCTGAAGAAGAAGTGTAGTCAGCTGAAACTTGACATCTTCAAGACTTCTGAGCCTGTGAAGCGACGTCGATCCATCACTGAACTGACATCAAACTAAACTAAAGGGTGAATGTTACCTGGAATCAAAAACACTGAGATGGACCAAACAGTGAATTTCTTTAAGAACTCAAATGACCTCGTCTTCCTCTCAGAGCTCCAACAGAGAGATTTAGAGGGAGAGGCTGATGGAAACGGACCAAAGTCAACTGAACTTCAGCCTCCACCCATCTGACCCCAACAAGACCTCTCAAATTCTTCATACCGGATGATTTCTTCTTTATTAATCTGTTCTTTTCTACACACTTGAACTCAACCATGTAACTATAGAGATCACTGGGTCAAAACAGGCTGAGAGAAGAAGAGTAGGAGAGAGAAACCGAGCAGCGTCAGACTGGAATCAAAACACAATCAGACTAAAACACAGTCGGGGCGATTCTGAATGTGCCAGACAACATCATTTTGTTGAGTCTCCCAAAAGCTGCAATGTTGTGGTCAACGCTACAGGCAACCACAGAGAAGATGGATGTGGTCTAGACGCACAAAAAATACACTATTTAAAATGCTTTCGCCTTTTCAAGACTGAGCCTACTCTACTGCACTGCAGCAGCAGCTTTCGGCAGAAGAGTTGCAGAAGGCACGATCAATCTCAGCTCAACACCCTCTCATGGAGGAATCTGTTAGTTCTGAGCAGAGACACTGCTCCCCCAGGGCAAACAGTAATACGTTTAAAGTGTCCTTTGTTCCAAGTGCAATACATGTGCTGAATTTGAACCTTGACTTCAATGCTCAGCAACACTTTGTCATGACTACCATTTCAATGGATTGATACTTTTAACATACAGATACATCTTTATTTCTTTGGTTGTTTGCTGTAACGGCTGTGATCATGCTGCATGTCCTCTTGTATGTTGCGTTTCCTCTTGAGGGACAATAAATCTGAACTGAACATTGTACCCTGCGGTCTTCTATGATTTGTACAATATGTAGCGGTTAGCAAAAAAGTGACATTACGCGTGATTAAACTGAGACAGTGTTGTAACTGGTTAGTTTTTACCAGCTGAGACGCCTAAAAGCATTGGTATACTGGGCAATTTGTGCTTCATTTGAAAAAGCCTAAGTTCTGGTAGGAAACAAAGCAACACTAACTCCTGATGAGTAAAATGTTTTTATGTTACACAGTTCCACAGATGGCAAAGATGATTTTGTCAGTAACATAAAGGCTAAGATGACCAATATCAGCCAATGTTGATGCTGCAGTCTTTTGACAAAACAATGCTCTCCCTTCTGGACAAGTTTGCAAAATGTGAAATCACTATACATGACAACTTTTCCTATATATTTTTGATGTGAGGGCATTTTAGTTAACACGACAGTAAGACAGAGAGCCCTTCTGTGATAGCCATTAGCTTTATCTAGCTAAAGACAGCTGATCTTCCTGTGTGGCATTAAGAGAGCACATATCTAGCCTTCCTTATAATAAGTTTGGTGAATAAAACATTGTTCCTTATTCAATAATTGTGGTAACTACTGTATCATCAGCTTCTCAGGACTACCTACTGCCACTTTATCTTGTTGAGGTTGTAAAGTTGAGCCAAAAATTATACAGAGAATTCATTTGTCTATTTAATAACATGCCCATTGTCTATATTTTTTACAAATGCAATTTTACAAAACTGTATTTAGCGTGAGATAAATCTTAATGTGAAAGCTGCTTTGTTGAATATCTGACTTTTTGTAATCAGGACCGCCAACAAGGTGTAGCAAGAAAAAAAGGTTTAAATTAAAAACATAGGAATAAAGAATAAAACTAATCTGTCTCATCGATCTTAAAAATGCTTCAAAATCCGCTCTTCACTTTCTTTGCTATCGGGCAGCAGCAGAAAGCATGTGACCAGCCGGAACTAAACCCAGCCACATTACACAGGTGTGTGTGTGTGTGTGTGTGTGTGTGTGTGTGTGTGTGTGTGTGTGTGTGTGTGTGTGTGTGTGTGTGTGTGTGTGTGTGTGTGTTAAATGGCTTGGCTAGCCTGCCTGTGATTATGTCATACAGCATGGGTTCCAGCTGTCCCGAGTCAGCTGCATTTAATTTAAGTGTGTGTTTGCACAGGTGTTGAAGATAAAGTAGGAGAAAAGAACAACAAAGCAGCGAGAACAGAGAGAGATAATATAAAAAGATATTATTCAAGTGACTTTTATGCAATCTTTGGTAATGCACCAACACATAAAAAGTTAATTATGGGGGAGTTATGTGGCGTTATTTGATAGACACACATAAATACTCCTCCTGAATATCAAACAAGCATTCCAAGAATGTATTACTGCTGGGCAAGTCGATATTATTGTTTTTTATTATTGGTGTCCGTTCATGTTTTCTATATTTCATATTTTAATGATTAAACCAATAGAAAAAATAAATACTCTAAAGCACAAACGGCCACAGAGACGCGTTTCAAATGTGCAAAATGCTGAAAGTTTCACAAACTCATGAGTTGTGGTTGACAGAACCTTTCGGGGAAATATTAATGTTAAAGTGATTTTTGGGCATCAAACATGAACCATCCTCTGGCTGGTCAAGCAACATATACAGAAATGATTTTATTCTGGTTATTCAGTATATCTGCAAAACTATTTATGGCATACATTATTTAATTATTACCACAAACACTAAGAAAACCTAATTAATGTTTGTCTGATACATTGAAATGAGCAGAAATAAACACTTGGATGGAAAGCAGAGAGAGAAAGTAGAGCGAGAGCAAGAGGAGAACAGAGACAAACGGATGGAAATAGAAACTGAATCAGAGAGAGTTGAAATGTAAGGCAGGAGGAAATGGGGTTGCAAACCGACAATTACACACAATATTGCAAATCTATTGACAGGGCATATGTGACAACGTGTGCACTCTTTGAACCGAAGCATGACAGAAAAAACAACCCGAACCCCAATATTTGCTAAAGAAAAAAGCAGCAGCAGCAGAGAGAAGACAGAGGGAGAGAGAGAGAGAGAGAGAGAGAGGGAGCAAGAGAGAGAGAGACAGAGAGACAGAGAGAGAGAGACAGAGAGAGAGAGAGAGAGAGACAGAGAGAGAGAGAGAGACAGAGAGACAGACAGAGGGAGAGGGACAGAGAGAGAGAGAGAGAGAGAGAGAGAAAGAGAGAGAGAGAGAGAGAGGAGAGACACAGAGGGAGAGAGAGAGAGAGAGAGAGGGAGCGAGACAGAGAGAGAGAGACAGACAGAGAGACAGAGGGAAAGAGGGAGAGAGACAGACAGACAGATAGAGAGACAGACAGAGGGAGAGAGAGAGAGAGGGAGGGAGAGAGACAGACAGACAGACAGACAGACAGACAGAGAGACAGAGAGACAGAGAGACAGAGAGACAGGAAGGGAGGCAAAGACCAAAACAATTAAATTTGCCACATATACTATTTTTCCCACTGATACAATTCAAGGAAGTAAATTGATGGAAGTAAATGTCGGATTAAGCAAAGTGGAAAAGGGTTAGCTCTGACCGGTGAAGGCCAAAACCTTAATACTCAGAGCACTGTTGGCAAACATACACAGACATTGACACACATTTACGACCGATTTTCACTTAAGCAAGAGATTGCTTAAATTAAAGTTGTGGGTATCTTACTTATTTGTATTTCAATTTAGAAGCTCCACAAACACTTAAATAATAATATAAAACTATCCTCTTCCTGCACTTCTTAAACTCAAGGAAAAGATTATATTTGTATCCAGTTAAGTGAAATTACCTCACCCTTTTTTTCATACATGTTGTTTAACTGCTGAAAGGACACTTTCTTAAGACTACGTATATAACTAAATGCATAGATGTTGGGAGGGGTCCACTGCTTCTCATGTTTCTTACCAGGTTTGATGCAGACGCCTCAGTGAATGACAGTCCTCTGGGGAGGATCAGGATGTGGTCTTGCTCTTTACTGACTCGAGCCTAAAACAAGAAAAAGTCAAATCAGCATATTTTTATGTGTATAAAGTAACATGGGAATCCAGACAATTCATCAAAATGTCATCGAATCCATCAACATATTCTATATCCGTTCTGATTGCCTTCAGAAACCATTGCCATGTCTGAAATCACCTCCTACTCCCTATATACTTCAGTTATAAATCATCGGCTGTGGAGTCGCATCATTTCCGTTGTTTTTCATTGTTGGACTGTGAGAAGAAATCACACTTAAAATCAGGACACTGAAGTAAAACAGCAAACAGTAAATATATTGCTTTACATAGTAAGACTCATTTTGAACACAGCTTACTACTGTCAACACTTTCTTAGGGGGCGGCTTTTGTGGCCACGAGACCTGTGCAAAGAAACACATTCATTGCATCAGCGCTAATATCCACACACAGTTGCAGTGACATTATTAGCGTCTTGAGAGAGTTGGTGGTAACTGAAGCGCATGTATAAGGGGTGTCAGACTCATTTATTTTGGGATGCAGTGACAGTTTCCTCGCCTCTTAATTGCCTTTGAGAGTAGCTGGAAGTGAAACCCTCCCCTGACCAGACCTGCTGGCTCAGGCTCTCGCCCCTCATTACCGACGCATTGGCCTCAACCAGATTTATACTTTGCCACATGGATTATTGCACTCTTTAAGGACGTGTGTTTGCGCTGTTATATCATTAGCGCAATATCTTCTGTGAATTGGACCTTGAGACGCGGCAGATTGCCAGCCATTCTCTGGGAATCCGCCCTTCTGTTTTTAAATTCAGTCGTACTCTTGGTGCAGCTACTCACTGTGATGTAGGAGTTGGTCAAGTGGGCCCAGCTGAACAGGTCCACCAGTCTGTAGAGGCTTGCCAGCTTACAGCGTGTCAGCTTCTCGCCTTTCACCATGGTGGTGGATTCCACTCCGTACATGTCGTTGATGGGAGTGACCATCCCCAGACCTAAACAATAGTATGATCAAGTTTAAAAAAGGGAAACAAATAGAATATGCCTGGAAGAAAATGATCTAGTTGTGTTAAAATTAAATGCACTTTTATCCTCTTTTCCCAGCGACGACGTCACCAGCCACACAGGAGCGCTGGCAACATCTGCAACAATGCTGCATGTGACACATCTGGCTCCACATGAACGACAGGGGATGTAAACAACCCTCCAACCTTTATACTTTGTTTACTGCCGAAGACTCTTAGACCTGCTCATTATGGGCATATCTTAAGAAAGAGCTGAACTGTACTACTATATTGCATTTTACATGTAATTCGGCATTAGTTGAGCATTCCAGCGCTGTGATAGAAAGCAGACTTCACATATGGACTCCTGGACAGAACTCCAAGATCAAAACCCAGAGAAGTATGCGCAGCTCTTCCGGAGTCTGGGGTTGGGTCGTCTTGGGGTATTTATGCCCTTAAGCACACAAAGCTCATGTTTGGATATGGATCTTCTCTCTTCAAATTCTGATGACGTGTTTTGATTTGCAGCGCTAAGTGCTTGCACACCCGGCACGGGTGGCACGCTCTGCTAAATGTTAGTGTGTTGTTTCCCGGGGTTACGTGCCTCAGCACCGTGAGTGAGCACTTACTGAGGGGGGAGGTGTTGAAGCCGGCCACAGAGCTAGACATGAAGAAGTCAGCAATCTGTCTGAGGGCCAGCAGGCCAGTGGGGTTGTTCCCTTTCCTCTGCTGCTCCTGGATCAGACTCTCCAACTCCTCTTTGAAGGCCTGGAAAAGGATAAGAAGAGAGAAGGAGTTTAGAACGGAAATAATGTGACAATGAGACGACGGAGCGCGACAAAAACTAGAAAACGAACCCTCAGATGTCCCTAAATGCAGAGTGGAAAGCAAGTTTCCAACATCAAAATGGCTTTTCGGGTTAATATTTATGTTCTAATCTTCAAAACATCAAGCATGAAAATGAACAATATCCAGTATGTACGCTGTACATGGAAATCAAGCCTTTGAGTTACACAATTCACACTATGAAGATTAAACGGCAATCATTTATTTCCTTTTGAAGATGGAGCTTTAACTTTCTTTAAATGTAACGACATCTAAAACAAATAAATAAAAAGAAAAGACAGGGAGATAATGGTGAGACAGATTAGAGTCAGAGGGAGAAGAGATTAGTGGTGAGGGAGGGATGAAAGAGTAAAAAGAAGTGGGAACATTAAGAGAGACAGGAAGAGAAGGAATAAAGCGGGAGACGTGTTAATCACAGATTAGACTTGTTCCTCGGGTGTCAATCCAAATTTTACTTAATGCGCTCTATGAAGCTGGATCAGGATAGGATGGCTTCCCAACAAGCCGAGTGAGGATTGGCTGTCGGGCCAGCTCGTAGCCTGAGTTACGATTGGCTGCTTGACTGGGAGAGAGAGTGTATGTGTCGCTAATCCTCATGTCCAGACTACAGTTATCTGTTGAATTCATAGACACAATAAAGTACATGCTAACATGCTCTTATTGAAGACCAGATACAATGTGTTACATCATATCAAAGTATTGTATGATTTTAGGCTTCAGGCTTTCCATCAAAGGGAATTGTTTCTCATCATGAAACAACTCATGCATCAAACGTTTCAAACAGAAAGCACAAGACTTTTGAGTGTACATGAAGATCAGAAGAGAAGGAGTTTGAATATGATGCAATGTGATGATGCTAAAGGCCATGCAAGTGTGTAACAGCACGCACGGTAATACTGTAAGTGTAGCTGTTGGGAACCTCAACTTTCCCTACTGGCTAATTTGTTAACAGCTGTGACCAGTACAGAGGTGAAACGCAGTAATAATCAGCAAAGTCTGTTACATTCCGTATCAGGATTGCTTGATTTGTGTGGCCTGTTCACATTGTCATCCATTTGTTTCAAAGGTCTGTAGTCAGTCTAGTCTATTGTTCCCATGTTTACCTTCAGTTTTCCGTACTTATGTGCATTATAAAGACGACCTCCAACAGTCAGAAGTTAATATGTTTTCTGCTGCCTTCATAATAACGTTCCAATGTATACATGCAAATGAAAACTCATCTCCTGGCTCGACTAAAATCTCATCACCTGCACCGTGTCGCTGTGTTCAATGATATAAATAATTTCCAGGACTGCAGCACACAGTTCTGAGTCAGCCCAACACATCAGTGTGTCGTGTGGATCTCCTGCAGGTACATACAGTTTATGTCTGCCATGCCTGAAAGCTATCATTTTAAAAGAGGACATGTACATTACTGCCTTTTTGGGTCCTAAACCATTTGCCTGGGAACCAGACAAATCTGCAAACTCATGTTTTATTTGCTCAGAGATTACAGACTAATTTGCATTTGAGATTTGTTGCAATTGCAAATTTCTGACCGCATGAGTCCAATTTAACTTCCTGGTGGAAATCTGTGGCAAAATCAGCATTGCCCTGAGAGTGAACATAGGCCATGACACTACTTCAATGCGATGACTCTTATTGCAGGGCAACATCCAATATTCATGCCTTTATTTCATCTCAATGTTTATGCTACAGTCAACACATTCCCAATAGAGCTGTGCACTAAAACATCTCGTCTCTGCCTCCCCCTGCATCCAAGTCACCCCATGTGCCGCTCCATTAGTGTTATGTGAACGGAGTTGAGGCCTTTGGTTTGATGCCCATGTGGGGATGTTTTGTTAAAAGTGGAGCAACCCCCCAAATCAGGACAAATACAGTCCCGGAGCAGCGCTGATTCTGAACCCAAGCCAGACATTCCTCAGTCCCTAGTGGCAAGGTTGCTGTGGCAACTGGCCTGTTGCGGATGCCTGACAGTGGTGGGTCAGGGCTTTTTGTTTTCAGTTGTTTTTGTTGATCTGGGCATTTCTGTTTCAAAGACTGTTGTGCTGTGTTGGAGCCACAGTGCTAAAGACGCAGTTTACTGAAGCCACAGCACTTGACCCTCAAGCAGATTTTGTGTTGTGCGATTCGACTGAAAAGGGCTTTGTTTTGGGTCTGTGCTGGAAGATTCTCGATAGCTCAACACCGTAGAGTGAACCAAAACAGTTAAGTTGTGCTCCAAAAAAAACTAATTAGCTAAAAAATGCTGAAAAAACCTCATTAGGATCACCTTTGTTTTAAAACACTGTGAAATCAACTTCAGACAAACTTTCAACGCAACAGACTTTCAGTGTACAGAAACACACACACATACACACACACACACACACACTAGCAGGCATCTGCTGTACAATTTGTGTGTTCCCAAGAAGATTATGACAGCAGGGATTTGATTCCCATCATCTAAACAGATTAATCCGGGGGCCTAAAGTGGATCGTATCATTATTATTTCAGCAAAACCCCCACATCTGCAGCAATATAAATAGTGTCACACGTCAAGTGTGTTTTTTAGCTGCTGTGGTGTGACTGCTCGACTCTGATGAGACTCCCACATCAACTCAAAGACATGAAATCAGGTGAACCTTCAAAATGACATTGCATCATTGCGGCGACGGCACATTTGCCTGATCAAAATCACCGACAGACAACAGAGCAAAGCGGGTCTCTGCACGTACTGGAGGAAATAAATGTGATCCAATCAGAGAAATGAGGAAAGGTTTCTGTGACTCCTCAAAGATGGCAAAAGCTAATCTTTCAAAGTGGAACTGCAGCGGTATTGAGATAATTAAGTCAATGCAGATTTGAGTTTGGTCGGCACTTTGGCGGACGAGTCAAAGCCTCAGACTGTAGACAGCAGTAAAACATGGCAATTTATGTAAAGTAACAAACATGGAAGAGTTTCAGACATTCCCCGGTGTAAAGGTGAGAGTTTATTGGTTCTTGCTGAGAAATAGTCTCTTTGTTGCTTCCACAGGGCCGGATGAGCTGCCAGGATTCACGCTTTGCTGATGGACATTACGTCAGGGCAGATGCTTCCTGGAAAGAGTTTACTATTTGGTGGATGTTAAATAAAAATACATTTTCACATGCATATTTTAGATCATCTTAGTCACATTCTCCAAGGGACAATATCAACTTTTCTTCGAAATCTTACTATAACAGGAAGTTCCTAGTCTTCTGAGGGCTTTTGTCAAATGACCTACAGAGAAGTTTCCTTTTGTCCAGCTCAGTCATTGTTGCAGATACAGGTGACACTTAAACTGTTATACATCATCCTGTGGGAAAGGAAGACAGGACTTTTTATGACTGTTGTAGCAAGGCCGATCCTACACGTCTGCGCTTGTGCACTGATCAAAAAAAGGGATGGTCTCAGCATTACCTCATGTGAAATTAAACTATTATGTTTGGCTGTGACTCACTAAAGCAGAGTTCAAGTAATTGCACAGCAAACCAAGGCTTGAAAATACCAGTCACAAGTAGTGTGTATTGGACAGAGCCTCAACTCTCAGCTGAATATCAAATGTCCAATTCTGTTTCCTTACACTTCTTAACATTGTGCTTTGGGGTCATTTCCTGTAGCAGATTAGGATTACATTCTCACTCCTTCAAAACTGCATCATAGTTCACGTGGAAGAACATACTGACCTGCATTTATCAGGTCTCTTTGTGATGGCATCCAAGCTCATGTTGCATTATTCTCAACTAGGTGAATAATCCAAAGTAAACGAGTAACTTCAACAGGGTCAAAATACACACGCAAACATTATCCCTAAAGCGTGCAGACACACACACCAGATGAGGCCTGTAATTTCAGCCACAACCTCCCCAGTTATGTCAGCACAAAGCAGCTCTTTCAAGCCGCCATCGTGACAGTGTTACAAAGTAAAAGAGTGCCTGCCTGTAAACTTGCCAATGCTATTGATTTCCCCCTGTCTAACCTCAGAGTGTGCATCAGTGGCATTGGTCCCCAACTCCAGCTGCAACGACTCCATAAACTCTCTGCCCTTTTTCTTAAAGGGATGCCCTTGTTCGCCCCGGTAAGTGCGCGTACATCTGAGCAACAAGGATCCTTTACACTGATCACATTCTTAAAAGTGTCAATAAAACAAGGAAACTGTATTTTATGTGAATTGGTCACGTGATGGGCGATACCCGACTCACTTAATCAGGTCAGTATTAGCACTGATACTGATCCGGCATATTTGCAAATAGGTTTATTCAACAGTTTCAGCAAGAGACAAATCTTTACATTTATTGGCTTTATGACTAAATAATTTCAGTCTCTGATTTTGAATGATAAACATTGATTTCAGTTGCCAGATGAGGAAACTAGTGGAACGCTTACCACTAAGCATCCTAGAGATTCTTTTGACTTTTGATCTATCTTTTTGAGGTTGCACATGAGCTAAAGTGGACTTAGTAACATTTCAGTACATTACCCTCTAATCCTGAGAGCACTGCTATACTGCTGGAGGTTTTAGCTAAGTTCAGCACCCAAGAGATGTCGTGAAATGCCAAAACTGAAACACAGCCGTCGAGACATGGCTCTGAGATGAGAGGCGGTGGTTGTAAAAAGAGTCTCTGGGGTGAGTTCAACCACTAATGTTCTATCAAATGAGACTTTCAGGACTTGAAAAAGAAAAAGAGAAAACATAATGGAGCGCAGCCGTGACATTTACCTCACATGAGGGGGTTCTCGGCGCAACCCGCCAAAGTACCATAAATTATCCACTTGTGTTTTCTGGCAAGTGGGAGGCGGGGGAAGAGGAGAAAATGTGCACTTCCTATGAAAACCACCAGACTAGTGCAAATGAGGCGGAGCAAATTTACCACTTGGCATCATTTTTATGGATGATGTACTAACTGTGCCACCAGACGTGCAGTGGAGAGGAAACACTAATAGCAAGGGACAAAGCAAGATGAGCGGAGATGCAGAAAATAGAAGCAGCATGTGGGATATATAACTCAAATTCAATTTCACCTGATCTAATTTCAAGCCTCTGAGGACTTTTGACCTTTTTGGTCGCAGATAGTCACGGCAACCTCGTTCCCAACACAGAGAGAAGCTTAACTTCACAATTCAACAATTACATTTTATGATTTACCAACCATGATATCATGCGACTTGGATTTGTGGCCACAATCTGTATCCAAGCTCCTTCTTGCAGTGTCCCTCACAAACCACCTCAAGGCAAATTTCTTGCAAAATATTTGCATGTCATACAATAGAAAACACTCTCCACCAAAAGCCTTTTGAAAAAAATCCTTAGCTTCCTCTTCTCTCATCTTAATCAAACAAGTCAAGTACACTTAAGGAGATTTAATGTCATTACCTGCATCCAAATTATTGAGGATTTTGTTGCTCTAACATCTGTAGAAGAGATGAAAACACTATACGCTTTCTGCTTAAAAATGTGATCAATAATTTGCGTCACTTCCGTAAATGCATCAAGGGACTCTGTACAGTATGCATTTGTTACATGCATTACCTTCTCTCCCCCTCTTTCATCCTTACACATGTGTTGTCTTAATTAATGTGCCTCTGTACGCTTATTGACATCGCATACAGGCAATGAAAGTGTCCACACTGCCTGGTGGGACAATGAGGGACCGAAAATGGTTCAAGGTTCAGCTGTAGCCTTTGACTTCTAAAGGTAAACACGGCTGCATGAATGAGGCGGGTGGATAAAGTCAGCTGAGTTGATTCCCTCCCGCCTTGCCTATATTGGTCTGTCTTAAAATACAACCTGTCATCTGAGCACTAGAAACATGCAATCTGGAGCCGCCACTAGTCCCATAACACTGGAATCAAAACAAACAGAGAGAGAGAGACAGGCACCATGTGTGGACACACCGCTGTTGACATTCTTGTTGTTGTAGCTGAATACGGGAGAGAGAAACAGACTGAGAAAGAAATAGAGATGATGAGAGAGAGAGAGAGAGATTTTTCAAAAACACTTTATTTAGAAAAATAAATGTAAACTCAAACAGTTTACAAATAAAGTGCAAGGAAAATCCCTTTCCGTTTTAAAATAAATATATATATACATATACACACACACATATATATATATATATATATATATATATATATATAGATATATATAGAGATAGATATATAGAGATAGAGAGAGAGAGAGAGAGAGAGAGAGAGAAGAGAGAGATGAGACAAAAGAGAGAGATAGACACATATAGAGAAAAATAAGACACAAAGAGAGATAGAGAAGACACACAAGAGAGAGAGAGAATAGATATAGATATAGAAAGAGAGAGAGAGAGAGAACACATACAAAAATAGAGAATAAAGAAGAGAGAGAAGATAGAGAGATAGAGACTATAGATATATAAGAGAAGAACAGATAGAGATAATATAGAGAGTATAGAGATATATAATAGATATATAAGAATAGATAGATCTCATATATATAGATATATAATAGAGATAGATATATATATATATATAATAATATATCGACTACCATATATATACTATAACATATACATATATACATATAATATATACATATACATATATACTATATATACATATACATATATACATATACATATACATACATACATACATACATACATACATACATACATACACATATTATTATTTTTTATATTTTTTTTCTTTATCCAACCAAAAAAAAAAAAAACCTGTGCAAAGTGTAATTCATCGTTATCACTAAAACAAACAATATTAAAACTACATCAAGGAGACTAAAAAACAATGTTAAAAGAGAGAAAGAAACTTGTGAGTCTCTTACACTCGCTAAAAACATCGAAAACAGCCTTGCGAAGATTACAAAATGGACACTTGTTAAAAACAGCAGGATTAATGACGGAAATAAGCGTTGGAAGCGATAGCACCTTGTAAAAACCTCTACTGAAGGTCGGCAGTCCGCATTTTTAGGGGGAGGTTTATATAAAATCCTCCACTGTGGACCCAGTCTGCATTCTCCACCAAGTCTGTTGCAGGGACAGGGTCTTAACTAAAAGCAACCTCCCTTCGATAAAATGCTCAACCTCCAGTGAGACTGCAGTAAAATCATATACTTGTGCTCTTTTTTTTAAAACTCTGGCTCCATTCACCTTTAAAATACCCACTCTAAAAGTATCCATAGCAAGTGAGATGATAAAAACAAAAATAAAAACATATAAATTAAATAATTTACTTTTAGCACAAGTTTCTTTAATCTAAAGGTCAGTGAGGCCAGACTCCTCTCTTTGGCTCATATGGAGTCTGGCTGAGGTATTAAAAACGGCCAAATCTGGAAAGTATTCCTCCACTTTTACCCCATGTTGATTCTTTGTTTGCTGGAGAAACGCTTTAAAACTTTTAGCGGTATAATAAAAAATGTCTTGGCTGCTACTTAAATTAAAACCAGGGATGTCACTGCTATCTGAGACACACTCCTCTTCACTCAGACTTTCATCCACCTGCCCCTGCTTTCTTAAAGTCTGCCCCTCATCCCCAACTTTGCATTTTTTTTTTTCTCACTTGATGCATTATTTATTTTTCTCCTGCGTATTTATAGCAGGCTTTTGTTTTACCTCTAACGTTGTCACCTCCTCTTCCATCCGTTCGCCCCATATCATCCTTTCAACTGTATCCACTTTACTTTCACCTGCCTCACCCAAACCACTTTCCTAACTTTTCTGTACATCATTATTAATACACACACCCTGTGAAACATCACCACCTGCCTCATGCACCAGGTCAGACACAGCAGTGGCGCGGTGCGGCAAGGTTCGCGGAACAGCCACCGGCTGTCTAGGTGAAGTTATCACATCCGCGGCAGCGGCCACCGCTGAGAGAGAGAGAGAGCGAGAGAGCGAGAGAGCGAGAGAGCGAGAGAGAGAACACGTGTGCAGGTCCAGCTGGTGACACACACTTGTTGTTGTTGTTGTTGAATATGAATAAACCAGCAGAGGCCAAGTGTCTTGATGTCAGGTCTGAAACATCCTCTGTGGCCAACAGCTGACTGAGAGCTGGTTGGCTCACGTTCAAAACCACATCAAGCGGGAATAATATACATAACACTGTAAAAAAAAAGTACACAATAATTAAATAGAATAAAAATAACGCACTCGTCCTGTCAGCTCGTGCAGTTCGAAATGTTTCGTGCTGTAATGATGCTCAAATTTTTATAATTATTATTTCATCACACGTCCGCACAAACTAGGCACACTACTACTTACACAAATAAATAATCATTCGTACATTTCTCCTGGAAAGTGCGACATTCCGCATCCAGCTTTCTCTTGTTTACACTCGCCATGCTGCGTTTGCTGATGTCAATGACGTCTCGTTTAATATTGAAGTTTTTTACGTGACATGACACGTTCCGCTAGTGTTGTGTTCAAGGATCCTGACCTTAGGCAGGAAAAAGTCAGTGTTTTTCTTCTTTTTTTTTTGCGTGTTTTATGAATTACCTCGAGGGCCGGATCAAATGGTATCGTGGGCCGTATACGGCCCGGAGGTTCCCCACCCCTGGTTTAGACCATGAAGATAAACAGAGAACTCAAGCTAACTAGAACTGGAGCACTTTAACCCACCACAAAGATTAGAGCCAATGTTCAGCTGGTGGTCGGCAGCATCCATGTGTTTTCAGCACCTGACAGAGATAGATCACTGTGGCTGGCACTGTTTTGCTTCGTCTTGCACTGGTGTTGTCAGGTGGTGGTCGGACAGCTCTCTCGAGCTCGATGACGGCCGACTGTCTGCTTAGAGTAGAGCCCTTCAATGTACTCACTCATTTGCTCTCTCTTAACTGCACTTGCGGTACTCGATCACGTACACACATAATGTGACACAGAGTATCAAGTGGAAACCTGCATCAGCAGCACCCTCCTAGACATCTGCCACAAAACGATGCGTGCCAAGAAAATAACACTGGGCATGTGCAGAATGCGGATCACATTTAAAGCTTAAAAAGAAACGGGCCAAACAACCACCACACACACACACACACACACACACACACACACACACACACACACACACACACACACACACACACACACACACACACACACACACACACACACACACACACACACACACACACACACACACACACACACACACACACACACACACACACACACACACACACACACACACACACACCTCGTCTCTCTAAATGTAAGATCCCTCAGTTAAAAGTGAGGCGCACTTCAGGCAGAGCCCAGCCTTGAGTCAATAGTGCAGAGCAAATATTCCTAATACTGCATAGGCTGAACTGAAAGGTGACGCAAGTGTTCAAAGGGCAACATAAAGACAGCAGGACAGGACAACACTGAGTTTGACTTTGTATGAACCATTTCTACCAGAGTTGAATTCAGGGATCAAAAAGGAAACTGATCCATAACGCATGGAAAATATTAACTAAGTGTAAGAGTACTATTGCACATGGTGTTTTTCTGTGAACTCTGGCATCTGACGTGTATATTTTTGTGTTCAAGTGTTAGTGTGGCTTGTGCTCTCTTTGAACTGCTCCCTGTTAATCACAAACTTGGCACTGCATTCTGATCTTTGCAGAGGTTGCAGCGAACTGCAAAAGTACAACAGTACTACTATGAGTGTCTAAATAATTAGTATGTTGGGTCCCAAATGGGCTCAAACCTCTAACTAACTCCAGTACTTCCGTTTGGCTAGTAGAGCAACAGTAATTCTCAAGAATCTAGATTTCCAGGGAAAGAAAATCAAACCACAACACGATGCATGTTGGCCGAAATATGCCCTGTACTCACAGAGTTGTTTACCTCAGCAAAACCTGATCCAACATGAGAGCCGCTGGACGGCAGGGCACATGGAGAGCTCCGACAGTAAGCCTGTCGAGGGTGTGGTAGCTGCTGACTGCTGTGATTCTGTGGCCAGTGTCGCAACATCAACACAAGTACATGTGATGCAACTTCATGTAACATCTTTAGAAATCGCTTGATTGGGGAATAATTACTGACAGAAAGAGAACAATGTAAGTGATTGCCCAAAGTATAAGTCAGTGAGGTGAAAAGTTCTTTGCTTGCAGCAAGTTCTCCATTGGGTCTTCTGTGATCTCGATAACTCAACCGCCCTATTCTTTGGCAAAAGATAGAACACCATCCAGGTAGTTTCCCCTCCTTACATTACATTTCTGGAATTAAATTGTTTTGTCCAGGCTCATGTGGGGCTGGAGGCTGTTCCAGCATACATAGAGGAACATGTGGGGTACACCTTTGACAGGTCAGCAGTCTGTCAAGGGGCCAACAAATAGAGACACTTTTACTCTCATGTCAATCTATCTGCTATCGGTCTGACGACGGTAAGCCTCTGGGAGCAACAGCCAATATATTGGGGGTTCTGGTGTAGCCAGTTGGTATCCGGGCCAAGACTTCCTTTTCCGTGCACTGCTCATTGTTTACAGTCCTCTTAGCAACTTGAGACACGAGAATAGAGTTGGAGTTGAGAGAAGACGTCTACGACCGGATGTTTCACAAGTAGCCGGTTTACAAGCTAATTTAAAGCAAATAGAAAGTTACATCGTAGGGAGACAATAACCGATGGGTTCCGATACTGCCTTTCGGTCAATGTTGTCCACCTCTTCTGCTCTCCACACGGACTGTTTACCTGCATATAACCAAAGAACGCTTAAATGTGACTGTGTGGTCAATACTACTGGGACTACAAAAGGAAACCCAGAACTGCTTCCGATACCAAAATCTTGCAGAGTTGCTTACAGATTCTGAATTCATATGCAGAATTTGTTTATGGAGAATATTCTCATGTTAACAGATCCAGGCTGGGAATGTAGAGTTAAGGAATCCAGATCCCATCTACCTTTCAGAACGCTCGAGGTACAGAGTTCTGCGCTATCTGTGTAATAAATCTGCAGCGGCACACAATCTCTTTCACCCAGTTTGCTTTGTGTAACATCAAGGGTAAACAGTGGCTTTAGCTGATAGCATTATACTGCTCATTAACCTTTTTAGGAACTTACCATCTGTGTTATTATAAGTGTTATTCTCCTCCAGACAATGCCCCCCCACCCCATGCATGAATTTCAACACTTTTTTAAATGACTTACGGGGCTCTGTAAGATCTGCGTGACACGTTTCTTCTGCTCCAGAACATTGAAGTCCTGCCGCAGATCAGGTGACATGTTCCTCGCCCTGATGTACTCCGGATCGTTGACATTGACCCGGTCAAAGTAGCGCTCCTTAGTCCCTCCACTGGGCGGGGGCGGGGTAGTCACCACCCCTTGATGGTTTTCCACGCTCATGCCTGCTTCACCTCACTCGCTCGCTCTATGCCCGCTGCTCTGACTCTCACCTGAGAAGAAAAGAAAAGAGAGGCGGAAACATTATAACACAAATCATGACATTTTAAAAGACAAGTGGGAACATTTTCATATTTACCATAAAACAAACATGTGCACTCGGATGTTTTGCAACATTTCATAGCACAACGGGACGTTAGGGAACAGAACAGAATGTACCAGAATTCAAACTAAAGCACTTATGACAATGTGGTATGCATTATGATGCAAAACAGATTTGCTTGTGGAAGGCAAAATGCAAAAAAGGGAAGATTCGCAAAGTTTCATGATGTTTTTTTTCATGAAGTAACTTTCAGTCATAAGTAATTACTCAATAAAGTAAACAAAAAGTAATAATATATTACTTTAGCAAGCATATGCCAATTCAATGTATTGACAAACAACTTATCACCAGCAGATGACAGAGTTACAACATGTCGAACACAGAGAGGTGCTGTTCTTTTACGCAAATAAACAGCTCCTGCAGCATCCTGACGGCAGAGTTTTGTTCCATACACACACATGTTGTAACAACTGCAAATGGACATCAGTGAGGTCACTCTGACACAAAATCCAACGAAGTGCATGAGGAGGACAGGAAAAGCTTTGTTTTAACATCCAGGCCTTGACTGGTGAGGTGGTTTACTCCCAACGTTCATTCTCAGGTCAGTTGGCATGACAACAAGCATTTTGCCGGATACAGGGATTGTAACAGTAAAAGCAACAAGTGTGACTCTCCATGCCTTGTTGTAACGCCAAGGGACTCAGCCAATAAAGGCAAAAGGAAATACATCTGAATATATAACGTTCGTTATGGATGTGAAAGAGATGACTTTTTTAGAGGAAACCTGACAATACGGCACAAACTAAGAAACACAGATTTTCTTTTGATTTAAATCACAGTAGTTAATGACCAAAAGGTCCCATCTATCCAACACAAATTCCTTTAATACCTGACCAAAAACCGAGTAAAGACAGTAAGAACGATTCGCTTGTTGGTTCAATAGTGGCCTGACTGAATTCCTGTAAACTAACACGTAATCAAATGCATAACCTACTTGGTGAAAAACACAGATTCAAAAGGAAAGAGAAAGATAAAACGCCATTTTCCAGGCTCACTTGCAACACGGCTGCTGTTGCAGTAGCGAAGGATAAGCTGGTGGTGTATTAGGGAGAGGCGGGGCTTATGGGAGCTCTAACAGATGGTGTCTTGGCTTGAAGAGCAGAGGAATGAGAGAGAGAGAGAGAGAGTGAGCAAGAACAGTTTTAAGAAAGGAATCCCGCTGCTTTCTGCCCTTCAAAAGCCCAGTGGTCAACAGCAGGAGGATCAATATATAGGGGTTACTCTGCCAGAAGTGACTCAGTTCCCCACTTGTTAGTCTTTATCCTAACTCCGTATGATGGGAAACAGGGGGAGGTTAGGAGGGAGGGAGAGATGATTTGGTCTGCACATGGCGCTAAGCTACTCACTCAGGTCAAATGCCACTTAAAAAGATGGTTGAGATTAGTGCAGTGACTCACGGCTCAGTGTATAGAAGAGTCATAGTCAGAGCAAACAAACAATGCCTTTAAGAAAATCCTTCCATGTGGACAAACATGTTTTTAGTGGGTTTTTTCTCTCATGACCACACGTCTTCACTTGCTATGGATGAAAACCACCGTGTTAAGACTGTACCAACTAAAATATACAAGAAAGCCAGCGACAACATTCAACAGGCTTACCAATGGCCTAAACTTTAAAGTGTACCGAGAATGCATTTATTGCAATTATCCAATATTCAGACCATTAGATTTACCCCATAACAACTCCTGCTTCCTCTACATTTGTACACTGAGCAGACAAGTGTCCAATGCCTTGCTCAAAGGCACTCCAGAAGTAGCTCAATGTGGTTGTCACATGCTTTTTCCACCCCATTGAACTGGTATCCTTGGCCCCTCTATGCAGATGATCTCCGTGTTTTTGGAGATGTGAAAAGTCAAAGACATACAGTTAAAAGTTTGAGGAAACAGAAGGAAGAAGAAAGATTACACCTCAAATATGACAATGTTTTGCCAAAATATCCATGTTATCTGTGAACCAGAGATTTCATAGGGGCACCGGAAGCTTCTTGCTCAGTACCTGATCCCACTACTAAAGCTGTGATTTATACTATGGAAACGAATAAAAGCCCCAAAGAATCCTCTTTAATAGAAGGCAGCTGGGCAGGGAAGAGTTATGTAACCTGTTATTGAATTCATCCTCCTGTGTGCCTGCACTGTTCTACTTACTGAGTGCACAGGACAGGCTAGGATAAAACCACAAAACGATGTGTTTGTATTGTACTATTTTCTGGATTGTTAATTAATCCTTTGGTGGTGTGTAAAACAATGCAAATGTCCATCCCCGTTTCCAAGGTGCTGACTTTAAATGTCTTGTTTTGTCAATCCAAAACCCCAAAGATATTCAGTTTCATTTGCTATAAAACAGAAAAGCTGAAAATCTCCATATCTGGCATTTTTGTATTTTGCATTTTGTATGCCACAATGATAAATGATTAAAAAATTACCAAAATAATTGCAGATTCTTGCCAAACTAATCAATCAATCAATCAACCAACTTATCGTTGCACATCTACTCGTCACTCTACTGATTTTACAATCTCTGCTTCAGCTTTGAATTCCTTGACTTCTGTTATTCAAAGATGCTCCAGCGGCCAAAACTAAAGTTAGTGTAAACAACCGGCCACAACTTGTGAATGACAGTAGAAACTCGTGCCTGAAGTTTGCTGAATGAGTGGAATTCTGTGTGGCGAATGCAACAGCTGTAGCCTCACCAAAATAAGCCCCCCCTCCTCCTCCAAGCTCTGTAAACACCGCCTCTCCCCTCCCTTTAGTCACACACATACACGAGTACACTATCCCATCCCTGCTCTGTCACAAGACACACAACTCCAGCAGTCCCCAGCATGAGCTCCCTCCCTGCCTCCCTTCGCCTCTCTAGATCAATACATCATTGTCCCCGTCCAGAACCCTCTCGGTCTGGTCACATCCAGAGATCAACGGTTGGGAGGTTTGGGAGCGTGGTGGTGGTGGTGGGGGGGGTTTGTGCACAATTAATCTGAGTAAGAATGAAATCTGATCCTCGCATTATTGCATCAATTTTATAATTCACATGTCATGCTTCAGGACAGATGCTCACTTGTGATTCATTTAAACACTTCTTGAATGAGACACATTGAAGTTTTCCGAACAATGCCAGAAGTTCAGATCGAGTTCAGTGACCGCCTTGAAATTCGAGACACAATTGTCCTTTAAAGATATGACATCAGAGGACAGCGCTGTATTGTAATCGATTCAAGCTCCATTAATCGGTGGCAGATCGACGAGTCAGGCTGTGTTTACTGAAGGGCACTAGACTGCGACCGCTGCCTGAGGCAAGGTGACTGCCACCTCTCACTCCGTGACCTCCAGTGACCCCTTCCTCCCTCTCGCAGCTCTGCAGACGTCTATCTATTCTATAAAACAAATCACTGCTATAAACTTTGCCGTGCTTAAAACATTTGTGGTTGCTAGCAGTTACATGATGAATGGTGTAGACAACGTAACCTCCATCTAACCCGAACTAAACCCCAACACTAGACTGTTAGATTTATCCAATACTATGCGGGATACTTCTTCTTTGTTTTACCTGCTCTGAAAAATAAATGATTATATATATATATATATATATATATATATATATATATATATATATATATATATATATATATATATATATATATATATATATATATATATATATATATATATATATGACTTGAGATGAAACTACATTCTTCTAGATCTGCTGCTTACGATCACTTACATTATCCGTCATTCTGGAGGTGATTTTTTCATTTAATCGATTTATTATTTGGTTGATAAAATAAACTAGAAAAGGGTGATCCCAGTTTCTTAAACATAAGCCGATTTCTTTAGATTAGTGGTTTTGTCTGACAAACTGTCCAAACCCCAAATATATTGAATTTACTATCACATAAGACAAAGAGAAACAACAAACCTTTACAATTAAGAAGCAGTAACTGCGCAAGGGGACGTCCTCAAATGTCTTATTTTGAGTGCATTCTAACCCAACTAAAACAACACTTATTTATTTGATATAATTAGTTCCTTCCTTCATCTCTATTATGAGAGCTGTGTGTGCTCACCCATAATGCCTCGGTAGTCCTCTGACATTTGGAGCTGGAACAGAGCCAGAAGCTCAGACAACAAACAACTCTCCATCTTCATCTGATGACAGCCAGCTAATCTGTAAACCTCCATCGCTCTGGTCCCGTCTTCCTGCTCCGCTACATCTCTGTCCATCACTGTCTATCACTGTCTCTCTAACTTTATCTCTCTCTTCACCAACAGTGTACATTACAAGATGCCTGGCACGTGCACGCTTGGTATTAAAAAGATATACAACAAACTAAAAACAAAGTCACAATAATGCTGATTAACATTACAGGCAATCGGCACAAACACTGGATAAGACGCCCAGCAGCAACACCACAGACCCATCCACACACTCACACACACCTCATGTCTTTATCTTGCCTTGGGGGAAGCTTCAAAGCGTGGCTGCTTGAGTCTCAACGAGCTGCCACCACTAAAAATAGACAACCTTTTGGGTTGTGTTTACGACCCCGACGGCAACAATACCAGGAAAGAATCTGTACGTTGGCTAATTATATCCAAACTAACTGTAAATGGCACAGTGAGCGCACGCAGAACAAATCTGCCCGTACTGTATACCCTGTAGAGGAAACTCATGCACATGCACACGCATACAGACAGACACACACACACACACAACCTGAGGAGTAGGTGTGTCTAAACATGCCTGCCTGCATGACAGATCCATCAGTGGAACCTGGAGGATGGTGTGTGTGTGAGCCAAATAATGGGCAGCTTACAGAGACTTATGACAGAGAGAAAAATATTTTTTGGAGCTCACCGATGTGCAAGCAGTCACTGCTATTGTCTGCAACGCATGGCAGCAGCTGGTCGGTTTCTTGTGCAACCTTATTGTGCAGGTTGCAAAACACATTGGCATTCCCTCTAAATTATTGATTTATATTTTCAAGAAAAGTATGCTGAAGGCTGATTCTTGTTGCTGCCGTGCCCCGTAGATACTGTGTGCAAGTGTTTCTTCCTTCACACACAACCTCTGCTATTCTGCACATTAGAGATAATAGCCACAGCTAATCTTCTCTGGTGCTCACACTCATTGCACTGTAACGGCCAAGCATGTTTATAGTGCAGGAGTGTGTGTGTGCCTGGGTGCCAAAGCAACCAACATGGAATTCCCCAAAAACTACAAATCAGTTTCAGGGATCGGAGATGGAGGCATGCTTGTGGGAACACAAAAACAGAAGACAAGCCTTTTAAAAGGGTCTTTAAAAGACTCTAATTAGTAGTAATACAAATAAATATATATATATATATGTTGTATTTATATCCCAACCAAAATCCAAACCAGGTGTAATGACCCACAACAAACTAGGTCTTAAATAAATAAGCCAAGTCCAACCAACCTTGTATTTCCTGCTTGGTCAGTGAATGGGAGAGCACAGGCAGTAGTAGTAGGCGGCTGGGGCAAAACACATGTCTCTGTTTTTCTCTGTTGCTCGCTGTCTGCACTCAAATTCCAACACTAAGTCCAAGAGAGAAGCCAGGGAAAGACGAGAGAAAGAGCGGGATATGAAGGACAGAAAGTGAGAGCCAGGCTGCGATTAGAAAACCATTCAGTCCACTTGTCCGTCCAGATTGTCCATATAGATACAGTTTGGTGGAGCTGCCAGCAGACAGCAGGTTCTCCCAGATTCCTGCGGGCTCTACTACTCGGCTGCCCCGGTGTTCATCAGAGAGAGAAGTATCAACAGCTGTGAGTGTGTATGTGAGAGGATATATGCGTGTGTCTGTGTGCCCTCTGCGAATGAGTGTGTGTGTGTCTGTGTGGAAAAGAAGCTAAAGGGACCACGTGACGCAGGCTTAATCCCCGCCCACTGGCTAGAGGCGCACACACACACATATAGGCTGCTAGACCAATCGGAGCTCAGGCTCACACACACTAATCACACCGCCCGCTTGCTCTCTCTTTCTCTCTCTCTCTCTCTGTCTAGTCATCTTTTTTTCTTGCCTCTTTCTTTTTTCTTTGATCCATTCACTTTCTGGTCTCTCTCCCACATTCCACAATCCTCTTTCTGTTCTTTCTCTCTTTTTTCCCTCATTCACACCCCCTGCTTCTCCGCCTACCCTCAGGCGACTGTACTAAAGGTCAGTGTTTACGAGTCCGGCTGGCAGCGGTGTAACTGCAGCCACAACCTGCTGCAGCCAAAACTGCATGGCCTTTATAGCCGATTCTGCCCCACTGAATTAATGTTATCTGTGAACTTAAACACGCACAAAAAGAAGCCAGAGGACCCTGTCAAGACTACAATTTTCAAATGACAATGTCACAGTGTAATGATCCCAGGTCAGAGGTCAGTGTAAACCACATCACAGCTGTTAGGGATTCTGTGTCTTGCTTAAAGCAAAACTTTGTTATAAGCCTGGCATCCATTTTTCTGTTGATATTTGTTCCTGTTGATTGATTCTCATCAAAGCTTCAACTACACTTTTCTCAGATGGTGTTTTGTGTGTTGCTCAATCACTTACTTTATTCTTTGCGGGTCAGCTGTAGCTGATAGATTAATGAGTTGAATATGAATATAACCTCATTTAAACAAGTGCAAAAAACACAGGAGCAGCAAGACGCCATTTTTTTGGCAGCGCAGTTAGGGGAGCATTTCACCCTTTGCGGTTGCTTTGGGAATTACAGGGGTTTTTTTTTGTTTTCCGCCCCCGAGTGGGAGACCGAAAAACTGTGATTAGTGGGGTAAAAAAACAGATTTGGACTTTGGGAACACCTTTATAGTATCGTGCTTCACACCGAACCCCGCCTGCTATGTCAATTTACAAGTGGATCTCTTACACATAGTATGAGACACTGAAAAGACGTTGTACCCACATGTGAAGCATAGAAGTGTTGAAGAAGCAACTACAGAAACTACTGAAATATGCAGGAAATACTATATTTGCTGGTATGTGAATCAAGCCTACAAACTGTCTCTCTTTGTGAGATTAATTTTTACTTTGAACTGTCTTGTAAAAGTCATCTCACTTAAAAAAACTCATAATAAAATCTTCATAAAACGTGACTTCCAATTTATGAGAGTAGTTGATGTCAAATGTTTTTGGCCGAGAGCTTTAGCGTAATATCGAGCTGTAGCCCACGCTGATTGCCATCACCTGATAGCTAAGACTACAAGAAGTTTTTGTTTATGCTCTTGGAGGAGAAACTGTAACAACACTGCGGCAACAGATGCAAAGCCAAAATTAAACTTCACACCAAATCCTGCATTTTTTTTTGTGAAATGCGAATCTCTATTTCCTGCTGATATCAGTTCAAACCAGCGTCTGCAGTTGTGTAAGAATGATGTTTTCCATGCTGTAATACAAAGGCGTGTGAGACTTGTGCTGGTGCATCACTAAGCTGTAAACGTGTACCCAATATCTGGTCATGAGGATGCAGTACGTGAATACAACAATAATTACAATAGTTTTCATAATTTGGATGAATGATATATATACTGATATATTTTGTGTTTTATATGCTGTTTTACTTTGAGATTTTTGAAGTTTTTCCAACCGTCCTAAAGTTTTAAACATAGCAATAAAAACTCATAACAATATGTAACAATGGATTTGATAACAATAATTGGCATCTAAAGTTTGAATGTTTTTGCATTACTGCATAGTCTGTTATCTTCACCTGGCTGTGCTGAGCTTATCTTATTTACAGCAAAGGGCAAAGATTGTACCTACTGATGAGGCTGGCTGACAGACAGACAGACAGACAGACAGACAGACAGACAGACAGACAGACAGACAGACAGACACTGCGTTATACATTCCACAGACAGACAGACAGACAGACAGACATGGGCAAAACAGGCTGATTCATTGAAATGCAGGTCAAGGAAATAAGTGGAGCGCTTGCAGCTGGTTTGTTCCAACAAACAAACGTAATCTTCCTGCAGGCCCCACATGACTACATGTGTTTTCCCACATACTACACAAAGAACAACTATGTTCTCTTTGCCATTACTTGTGCAGCTGGTCTATAGTATGAAATGACATTAAAACAAACCTATTTGTTTCCAGTAGCTCGGAGGGACTGTTTATTTCAGATTGAGAATCCACTGCAGCATTGTCTTAAAGAAAATGTTCCTTTAGTGCAATAAATGTGCGATGGAGAAAGTCAGCAGATTTGTAGACCAACAATCTGCTGACAGAGCAGATCTCACAGAGTGGTTTCACCAATTTGGGTGAAGGTGGGCTGATCAGTCAAATCTGCTGCTTTACTGATTGGAAACAACGTCTGCACGGCACATCAGTGTGTACTTTGTATTTCAGTGACAACAAGCAGCATGAAATACACTTTTATTTGCACTTGTTGATTTAATTTACTTTCAATACAGTCATTGTTGTGGAACTGTGTGTTTTGCATAAAACACATCTATTCCAAAAATGAATAATGACAGAATGTACATTTTAAATCATGGAACAGAATGACCGTTAACTTCCTTGTTTAATGTGTGAGGTTGCATTTGGTGGCCGGCTCAGTAAAATACTGATACTGACATTGTTCCTTGCAAATGGTACAATATCAGGTTCTTCTGTATTGCCCTGCCCTGTGTCTGCACACAGTATCCTCATCCGCAGTGCAGTGAATATGCCAAGTACAGACTGGCATAGAAAGGAGACTTTATCTCCCTCCACCCCTCCTGGATGTTGGTGCATCACTCAGCACAAACACAAGGAAACACACACACACACACACACACACACACACACACACACACACACACACAACAATGCTGCTCATGTACTATATAGTTATCGAGGGCTTAGACAACAAAAGCGTTCAGATGACAGATCACTTCACTCTTGTTTGAACAACATTCTGTAAACACAACACCTGGACTGTGATGATTGCGCAGAATATTAAATTACAAAACGTATAAAAACAACCCCAACCTGGGAACATACACAACTGTCAGAGATGAAATACTAAACTGTCTCACAAACTTAACTGCAGCTTTGTTTGGCCTACAGTGTACAACAAGTTCAAAAGAGGACTGAAGCGAAGGGAACACATCAAACTGGGACAGTCCCAGACACAAGCAGCTTCAACTCACTGCTTGATATAACAGCAGGCTTGTCTCTTAACGATAGCTAATCATGACTCATGGAAACCCAAATGATTGTTATTGCTTTAGGTTGACTCATGTGACACATTACAGACAAGGTTAGACTAAACCCTGGCGGTTATAAAGCGTTTGATACTCTGCCGTCTCCACACAACTGTTATCATGTCTGATGATTAACAAGTCTGTTGCACATCACCGTTAAGTAAACCCATATTTCTGTTGAAGTCATCCCTTCCTTGACCTCTGTGATAAACTGTGGACAAAAACAAAACACAACAGAGAGGAAGACCTGAGCGTCTGCATGCTGGTATCCATTTACTGACAAAGCCCTGCTATCAGCGTTTCCCACCAAACGCCAAGCAGTAACGGGAGAGGAGCGAGGGGGCACGTTCACTGATGCTAACTGTTGAGGAAAGTACAAACACTTGAGCTCATTTTTGGGTCCTTTGCGCATTTCCCAAAGACCAGGAAAAATGGTGGTGAGACCCCACGGTCGGAAATTGACAGATGTGGTAATGCTTAAGAAAATAAAACTCATTCAGTTAATGGGTGTGAGGCAACCCCAACAACAAAAGAGAGGCATTTTTTATTAAGCTTGTTTTGACTACTTTTACTTCAAGGAGAGGCCAAGTTGATTCCCAGAGGACATTACAAAGCCACAAGACAGCAAAAATAACTCTTGGTAAAAGCTTGAGACGTTTTCACCCATTTTGCTGGACAGTCTGAATGAAAACTTGCTTTGGTTTGGACGTGCTGCTTCGGGGGATCCCTATTGAGGGGATGAAGAAGGATTCAGGAAGTCCAGTTGGAGTAATACTGGAAATACTTTCATTTGAAGGCTTACCAGATGTCAAAACACTGCAGCCGTTTATAATACTCAGACATGATTTTGCATGTTATCACGTTAACAATCATATATCCTCCGTCTCGATGATCGCAAGGCTAACAGTAATTACCCTGCTCACGTTACAAAATAATCTGTATGTGCATTTACACGTATTGGATTGGCCAATACCATTGCTGCCGGATGATGTCACATTCCTTTTTGCTTGTTGTCTCAGTGAATGACTAACCTCGTCTCATACGGTAATACAACTACCAATTTGTTTTGCCAGTTATGTTTTGATGTTAGTGACAAAAGGCTTTATAACTTCCTGGCAAAGTTATTTATTATTATTACTACTACTACAGGTCATTTAGCCGACGCTCTTATCCAGAGTGACTTACAGTGAACTAACTGCAGGGACAGTCTCCCTGGAGCAACTCAGGGTTAAGTGCCTTGCTCAGGGGTACGATGGTGGCACCTGGTATTGAACTCACAACCACCTGGTGTTGTATTTGGAAGCCGTACCACTCGACCACCCTACAATTTATACAGTAGGAAGCTCTACATTTATGTACCGCATGCAAGATGTAGAAACAAATAAACTATTTGGTTCCACACGTCGAGGGTTAAATATTTTTCATTCAAAACAGCTTTCTTTTTCTTTTGTAGGCTAAAATGGTTGCATTTTGTTTTAATGCAGTGTCAATGCTGGTCTGAACACAGCCTTGGTTTATCCATCAAACATACAAGGCATGCTTGCAAGGTTTAAAACAAAGGAATAAACCCACTTTAACTGAAATCTCCCGGCACCTCTTATATACTGGCAGTCTTACATGGCTTCGACTCCTTGATTAGCAGTCATGTTCAAGTGCAACAACAGCAGGTGGAACAACAACATGTGTTCCCGCTACATTCATGAAAACAGAGAAATAGAAGAAAACAACCAGATTAAGAACCTCTTTGTGTTCTTGTCATCTGCCTTTATAATCCTTAGAGTAGGCGTCGCTTCAGTGAAGCGGCCTTTCATCTTTCCTGGTCAGTTTTTAACCCTGCAGGGCTGAAAAATAGGCCGGTATTACGTCACCTGCTGTACACATACAAACACGCACGCACGCACACACACAACAACCTGTTAAACTGTCACTTCTCTGTTTATCTGGCTTGTCTAGTTTTACGCTTGTATGGGAGTGATCCTAAGTAGCCTCTAAGCCATGTTTGAGAGGTAAAGAGGCATTTAGAGAGCAGGTAATGTTTAACACACTGAGACGCGCTCAGATTCACTTCCTGGAGCGCTCACTGGGACAACAATGCTGTCACTGTCTAAGCAGCTGTGTTACTTTGCAAGGAGAAAGCGTGCACACACACACACACCATTACAGAGATGTACTCAAGCGTGACCAGGGAAGTCTGCCTCCGCCTTAAGGTTCAGGTAGAGCGATAACTGTTGAGACAGACGAGAACGAGCAAGGAGGCAGAGTGCTTGTGTGTATTTTTCAAGAAGTGGCCGTTACTCCTAAATATCCTCCGTTGTGCAATGGGAAGTCACCAACCAATCGTCACTTTGGTCAAATGTGCAATTCCAGGTCAAGTTGAACAAAAAACAGAGACAGATAGCTTAGGAAATGCAGTGATTGTCTGTAGGAACTTTGGAGCCAGTCAGACCATTTAGGACACAAAATGAAGTATGACTCACCTGTCAAGGCTCATTATTAAAACTAGGATACAGATGGAAAAAGCTAATAGCAATGACCCATTGATTTCTATTCACTCTTTCTTGTCCTGGTCACATGTGTCGCCGCATGGGAACAGTAGTAATCCTTTTTAACTGGCACCGATGCCATTTCCAATAGTCACTTGGTGCAAGTGTGATAAGAAGCCTGACACTAATATATTTTCTGTCTTTTCTTATCTTTCTTGTGAGAAAGCAGGTCACTAAATAGACTGAGACAGGCTTCCTTTTAAATTCTCATGAAGGCGTAATTGAGTTTATTTCCTGCCAAAAATGTACAGTGGAAGAATTCAGATGGTTTATCAAACGTTTTTGCTGGAGTTGCACTGAAACTAAACGTTAAACGTCTCTTGCTGTGTGCCATTGCAGAAGTGATTTATATTTTCATGGTTTTGTGACAAAGCCTCATATTAAGTACAGGGGTTTGGTTTTTAAGTTGGCGTTAATTCAGGTGCACGGTAACATCTTTATCTATGCTGATTATTGCGTGTGGAGGCTCTAGACCCATTTTAAACAGAGCCTACAATACCTGTGGACTGCCGTCACTCCCAGAGCAATCACAGCATATCAGATAACCACACACACACACACACACACACACACACACACACACACACACACACACACACACACACACACACACACACACACACACACACACACACACACACACACACACACACACACACACACACACACTTTCCACTCCCTGTGGACAAGAGAATGCCATGCACACCTTGAGTCAACAGAAACAGAGGACAAAAGTTTACAATAACATCACTTCTTCTGGTTGTAAATACAGGTTTTCATGTTGCTACTTGAACTTTAATACGTTTTTTTTCTGACTTCATAAAAATGAGTGTCAAAGTTGACAGAGGTAGAACATTTTCTGTAATCCTGGTTGACCTGTGACAGTTACCTTTTAAGAAAGACCAAATTTAACGCAACGAAACATTTAAATAAATGTCCTATCAAGTTTTCGTCCCAAATGCCCAGATACACCTTGCACTGCAGTGAATGAGTGTGGGACAGCATAGGAGTTCAAAGCAGACGTTACATTTCTGAAGCCAACGAGAACCAAAGCCCACATTTGGCATTCAGCTGCATGTGTCTTCAATAAAACTGTGACATGAAAGCCAAAGCGCTGCAACTCACACAAACGTTCAGGAGACAAATAAGTGCTTTGTAGCTTCACAACGCACAGGCCAATTGCTCTGAATCAAAGCTGTGAAAGGAGGGGGTTGCCCACTTGTATCTCAGGTACTGAACGTCGCTGTGCGTGCAGCATGAAAGAAGGCAATGACCTTTAAAAGTATAGGTAATCAGCATCGGTCAATGTAGTTAAGCAGAGAGCAGTATATTTGTTGAGACACTCTTAATTAGCCGTTCAAAATGCACCGTCGTGATGTGGTTTGTTTTTAATGGTTCGTAAAGTTATTTGAAGCTGTGAGTTCTTGTAAAAAGCTTTTGGTAACATTTGTAGTTGCACAAAACATAATTGATCTCCATCAAAGGTCATTTAGTGGTACATTCATTAAGACGTACCACAAACAAATCACAAATTAATGCTGGAATTAATATCCCGGCATTAATATGAATAGGAGTTTTTTTCCAATATGAATGGATGTCATGATGTGGAAATGTGAGCATATTTACATAGAAAATCAAATGTTGAGTTTTAGTTGACTACTTTTTACTTTTAATTAGTTTAAAATCAGATTTTTTAAACGATACTACTACTGAGCACAACAAGATTTCACTGAAAGTGTTAATGACTCGTCGCCCAACAACATGGTACGCTTCATCTTCAGCAGCTTTAATGCGGTTATACTCTTTCGTTTGTTTTCACAAAAATAGTTTGACCTTTTTAAACATGAACCTATAGGAGACATTTAGCTTAGCTTAGCATAACGAGGAAAAGGCTAGCCAAAGAGCTCTGTCCAAAGGTAACAAATCCTGCCTACCAGTGCTTCTAAAGCGCACTCTTTAAGATGTTATAACTACATATACAAAAGCATCAATGTGTGGTTTTATGCTAAGCTTAGCTAACTGGCTTGAATGTATGTGGACATGTGGGAGCCCTGTCACAGATATTTCACACACAGTATATTATTGAGAGGTAACAATGGGTGAGAAGTCAGTTGCACAGCATTCTGCAATACTCAAGACACACACACACACACACACACACACACACACACACACACACACACACACACACACACACACACACACACACACACACACACACACACACACACACACACACACACACACACACACACACACCTAATCACCCTGCCATTATAGCTGGTAATGACAGAGCCATAGACACAGGACCCTATTGCTTTAACCACAAAACAAAAACAAGCCATCACCGGGTGTCCCAGCTGCTAAATGCTACCGTATGTCCTCACCACCAGACACTGGGTTTATAGTCAGGCAGGGTGAAGACATCAGAGCGGTCTGCGCTGCTCCATGGTGACACGACACAATATACTTTTACAGGAGAGCTGTGTGCTGAATTAGCTTCGGTGCAAATTACTTGACATTTTCTCAAAGCTCTTACCGACATCAATGCCTGACTGAGAAACTGAGAAAAACACGTGGATTATTTTAAGTGGACTTTCTTTAATTACGCCCTGATGGTTTCTACAAACAAAAACCCTTTAGAAAGGTTTTCATGGTACCTGGTAACGATTTAAATCCAAAGCTACGGCTCAGCCAGTCTATCGCTCAGATACACAGCATCAGCTACACCAGCTGATAAACATACTTGTGCTCAAAAGGCACAGTAGCATTTAGTGTTACAGAAACTTACAGCCGTACTTATTTACACACACATCCTCACAGTCAGTTCAATTCATTGATCTTAACACCAGTTAGAAAGCTAGCAGGCCTTCAAGAAAGTTTGCTACACGGTCTACATTACGCTCACATACTGTAAAGGTATTGTATGGTTAGCCATTTCTCCAACCCAGTGAGATTTTAAGTCACACACACACACACACACACACACACACACGCCACAACATAAGTCAACTCCCATAATGCTTTGGGGGATGTAAACAGTAAGTAAGTACAATGTTGGTATGTAATCAGTTACGTACGATGCAGTCTACAACTTCAGCCCTTTTTTTTTTATACCTATATTTACATTTTGGCAAACAGAAACCATATAAAATATGCCAAATTAGCTACTAGTTACTGTTTGTGATTTACCCATGAACACAGACAACTATCACTGGGTTACTTTGATACTGAAGAAAAACTTAAAGACGTGCTGAATCTCTGTTCTGTAGTAATAAGAATTTCTAAGTTATGGACGTTTATTTGCGATGGACATCACAGAATCTAAAAATCTGTGTATCATGAGGTGTGTGTGTTCCGATTTGACTCAGAAGGAGTTGCCTCATGTCAACTCCACTGGGAATTACTAATTAAAAAATGTGTTAACTTAAATAATTTAGCTTGTTAAATGTCGAGCCATATAATCCAGATCAAGTTACCAAGACCCAAAACTGCAGTTTCTCTTTGGCTGTAAGCCCAAAAGTTGTGCAGAGGAACATTTTGTACCCGGTTTTATATTTATAAAAACCCCTGGAGAGGTCCCACTCTATGCTGCAGTAGCGTAGACAGATTCCCTGCAGTAGAGGACGAGAATATACTTTTGTCCTGGATTTCCAACGATCAAAATGGAGATATATTTTGGCAATCTCTGGAGCAAAAGCTGCGGAGGGAAGCACTGAGATGGACTGCGTGTCACTACTACAGTAACAGCAGATAATTCATATCGGAAGTAAAAGTGTCATTCTGTATGTTGGGCAATACATTCAAATATGGGATGAACTAAATAATAAAACAGAATTGGATTTCAAAGCCCAAGAACAGACAACTGAAGCACGGTTGTGGCGCCATAAAGCTTAGCGGTTCATTTCCAAGGCAGATGGTTTCTGTGCCAATACCTCCTCGCTAATCAGAGCCTGTGTTTGCAGCAGGTGAGCACATATTTTGCTTGAACTAACATGTGGGAAGAGATTATCCATGCAGCCCAGTTAGGGGATTTCTGTATTATGTGGCTTGATTTGATGCGTTAGTTGACTGACTGCTTTGAGTTAAATCAGTGATTTATGGATTTATTCCAATAGGAAATGTCTGCTGTATGAAATCAGACTGGTAAAGTTGCATATAATAGGATCAGTAGACATGTGCATCCAAATGTAACTGCATAACTGCTCAATAAAGGTGAGGAAAATAAACCAAAAGTGGTCAAATCTGGAATTGACAACAATCAAGGA
This sequence comes from Cottoperca gobio, assembly GCF_900634415.1. Taxonomy (NCBI): domain Eukaryota; kingdom Metazoa; phylum Chordata; class Actinopteri; order Perciformes; family Bovichtidae; genus Cottoperca; species Cottoperca gobio. The sequence goes on from NC_041355.1 coordinate 16,259,057, forward strand.
GCCAAACTGAATGATGCAATGATACATCGACTTGAGCATGCATTGTTAGACCTTTCTACAGAGAATATGGCCTGGCTTGTGGAAGACCACAGTCACATGGTGGATCAATAAGTAGGCCTTTAATAGCTGTGCTTATGCGTCGATGCTTTGGGGGAAAATAGATCTTCCAGAAATCTTTCTGTAATGAAGCCGAACCTTCCCCCTCAGAGAAAGCAGCATTCCTTTCCACACAGAAAAGATTTCTTACCACTAACTTGACTCTCAGCTATAACAAATGCACATCAACAGCTGGGCTGTGTTCCACATCTCCACACTATCTGAGATAAGCAGCTGAGGAACATCAAGTGATTGACCCTGGGTGATAAGGTGGGAGTCGGAGCGGTTTTGTATCAACATGAATGCAGAACACACGCTTGATGACGAGAACTCAACTATGAGGGTTCAACGTCAGTTCATGAACTTTCTTTCCCCTTTTCTGAAGAGACATCTGATTCAAATAAATCTAATTCCGCACTTAGGCAGGATATGAAATCAAATTATCAAGAAATCATGCATAGTTCCTTTCTTGTCAAATTGAGTTGGACTATTGTTGCTAAGGGACTCATGACTCGTCTGTGGTCAAGCAACAAGCACAACACTGAGGGGGCGTCGGCCAGAGAGCTAGTGTGTGTGTGTGTGTGTGTGTGTTTGGGGACTATCCATTACGCAATGCGAGGAAGCAGACTGACTCGATATGTCGGGATCTGTGTCTGGATGAGGTAATTTTGCATGAAGCAGAACTGCAGTCCCATCACACCCGCACACACACACACACACACACACACACACACAAACAGTCACACAGTCACACGCTCACATGAGTTTCTATAGCAACTCCAAACAAACAGTCCGTGCATGTGGTGACCCCACCCCGGCAGAAAAGAGGGAGAAACCAAGAAAGCGAGGCAAAAACAGACATAAAATTTAGATTGAAAGCGAGAGCGGAGAGGGACATCACATGGGCTTCTGCAGCTCCATATGCTTCACTTTATGCTTGCTCTATGTCCTATTCATAGCAGACATTTAAAAAAAAGATCACAAGAGTTGAGAAGTCTCATAACATATGTAAGCTTTTCCCACTGCCCATACAGCTCCTATATGTTGTTGAACCTCAAGTCTAAACTTGCATTTGTAAAAAAAAACCTCTTTAGTCGCTTGGAAAGACTTGATTTCAGAAGAAGACAGAGGAATTGTGAAATAACCTCATCCAACGGGCCTCTTATGTTGTTCTACCACACAGGTTGCAGCCTGAACACACAGTGACCACACAGGCAACCAGCCCCCCCCCCCACACAAAAGGCTTTTTCATTCACCTTAAAGCTCCAGAAACAGTGAGGGGAACAATCCAACAATAGACTTGCAGCTTTGATTCAAAGTGAAGGCCGGTTATTGAGGCTTAGCAGCTTCCAAGGTCAACCAAGGTTGAACACGCCCACATCCGCACATTAAAAGGACACTGGCATTTAGATGTTTTGTTGGTTGAACAAACCAACCTGTGTTTCGCACGAGTCCATTCTGCAAAGATAAAAGCTGTGACTCTGTTGTTGTTGCTGCTGAAAGGTCATGGGTTAGATTCCACCAAAGCAGTAGGGTACTAAGCGTGGAAGATGACAGGTCTTAGATGTGTTTCACTGCTTTATGGTTGTATGAATAAAGCAGAAATGATCCAGGTTAGACACTGGAATTACAATAAAATCACTTGTTTCAGTAGCGTCGACTGCCAATATTGTAATACAATTAAATGTCAAACTGCTGTCCTACCAGGATGAACAGTGAAATGTAGCAGTGATGCCAGTAACAACTAATGACCAGTAGCTCATTCCCTGAAAGATAATTAATCAATCAAGTTAGTAGTAAATATCGTAAGTATCGCCAAAGCTAGGGTTGGTCTAGAAGCGTAACGTTGAGGGTAACATAAGAGAACCTTCTTCACTGACAGTAGTGTTCAAGTCTCGAAAGCTGCTCTCTGGGCAACACTTTTTGAACCCTTGTGGACTCTGCATCACATGGGTGGTCTCCACAGATTGGAATTCAGCCAGGGGGCTTTGATGAGTTCTTGTTTTATTAGAAAGTAAATCTCAGCATGTCTCTTCCACAACAGGAAAGGAAAAAAGCAGAGTTCTTCTCAGTGAGTCACCGTCTCTGTGCTGTGCTGTGACCCCTTCTATCAAATCTGACCGCTCAATGACAAGCTCTCAGATGGGGGGGGGGAAGGTTTGTGTGTGTGTGTGTGTGTGTGTGTGTGTGTGTTGTGTGTGTGTGAGCAAGCATGCGTTTCCGGGCCTGTCAGGCTCGAGCCCAGGGGGTTGCGACACAATTCCATACAAAGCATCCATCATGGGAAGGAAAGTGGCAGGAACTGATGCTGATGACATCCAAGAGGTCAGACATCTTGCTGCACGGGCCTTTGGGGTACTTCCTCGCCTCATCAACATTTCACTGAGCTTCGCCGTAAATAAATTTCAGCTCTGAGGAGGAAAGACGTCCATTTAGCTGGTGCTCGTAGTAGCTGTTTGTAGTACAAGTGTGAGTGTCCACACAGGTTTTCAGCATCAACGCAGCTGTTTATCTTTTAGTCCAAATACATAACATTTGAACATGCTAAAAGAAATATTAATTTCACAGCCAAATGATGACCTCGGAGGAATAAGACAATAACAAATCCAGTTCTCCATTCCCATCCCTACCCAACAGTGCTGAGGTCAGGGTGAACTGTACAACTGAAGCAAAACAATTGGCTTCTAGTTCCGTAAATATGCTTCCCAAAGTCATCTCGGAACACATAGCATCCCAGTTCTGCTTGAAGCCAATGGATAACAATACTTAATATAGCAGAGATGCTTTTGAGATGCCAGGCCCTCAACGTGGAGTCAGTACTCCCTATTAAGAGGTTGTGGTGTCATTTAAGCGCCATTTCCTTCCATTTGTGGTCTGTAACTAATGCTATTCATCTCTGTCGCCGTATTGCTGGTTGTCCAAATGTGAAGCCTGCAGTGTTCCAGTGCCTCTTTCTCCCTCTGTGACAGTCACACATGCAAGTGTGTGTGTGTGTGTGTGTGTGTGTGTGTGTGTGTGTGTGTGTGTCTGTCTGTGTGTGTGTGTGAGAAGGAAGGACAAGCTTCCTGTCAGGATGTGGGGTCCAGCAAGGGGACAGTGGCACTTAGCCAGAAGTTACAACTTTCTGCTGAAAGCAAGTGCGTCAGTGAGTGTGTGTGTGTGTGTGTGTGCGTCCTGATTGCTCTGACTGCTGAGCGAGTATACTTCATTTGAAGAGAGTCATTTCATCGACTGTAGGAAATTCTTCTCCACCATCAAAGAGATTTTGTCTCATGCGGCGCTTTCATTCATGAACTCCTGAACATCAGAGTTTCATATGAACCTGAATAAGGCCAATTATTAGCGTCTTTTCTGCACCATGATCGTCGTGGAAGGCTTCACTGGTCTATACAGACTGTAAATAATTAGACCACCAAGGAGGAGAAAATACTCCAGAGCCTGCTCCTCTTAGATCTCTCGTCCTGCCTCTCTACTCTTTCATTCATCTCCTTTGTGCTTGTTTCTCTCTCCGTCTGTCCACCAGGCCAAACGTATAGAAACATTCGGATCTGCACCAGAGCAGCAAAAATCTGCTGAAAAAATTCTATTGCTCTGAGAAATAATTAAGCTTTTACAAGAAATGTAATAATAAGGAAAGTGCTAAGGAGAGAGGAAAACAAACTGTTCATATACGGATACATCAGAAACTTAAGTGACACTTGGTCAATAAATACAATGAAATTACAATTTCTTTAGAACCAGGATCTCTACTAAGTCAGTGTCTATGTCTGTTGGGTGAATGGCAAAATTGCAATCATCCCTCTATCACATGATCTTTTCATTCGCATAACTGAACTTTTATTCCTTAAAAACACAGAAGAAGAGGCAGGAAGACAAACGGACACAACCAACAAGTAGCATTTATAGAACTCAAAGCATGTTAAAGAAATTGAGATGCATAAATGGAACGATCTTTTCTAAGTTTGCCTAAAAGTCCCCCCCCCCCCATATTTTTAGTAAAAACATGCAACATGGTACAATTCCAAGGAACCTAACGCATCTCTACACAAATGTATCAATGACCTCACATTCATTACAAACTGTACGAGGGTTTCTTTGTATGTTTGTACTTGTAGGTCCAGCTGTTTCCTCACACACCCTTCACATTCTCACTTACACAACAGTGCACACAAGCTACCCTCCTTCCCAGTCAGGAAGAGCTTAAAGGATATCCAAAGAGAAGCAGCGGATCATTGTGGCAACTTATTGTTCCTGACAAAGCAGTGTGCTATACGACTCACAGTCACCACAGAGACCAAGACCTAGTGATGCAATCAGGAAGGAAAACTTTGAAGGATGTGACCACAGCTGATTGCTGAAGTTAATTTAAGCACAATGCTAAAGATAATGGGATGCAATACAGCCCTGATCTTGCAGAAAGCTACAAACACATCAATAATGCTTACTCATGGTATTCACCTGGTTTCTTTTTTCTCTCAACGCTGCCTTGTTCTTTTATCTATGTGGCATCTCGACAGGATCTTTAGATTCTCCATTTGCAGCGCACCTGTACCTGTGTCACTGTCAACTTCAGACGGACGGGTAACATATAAAAGGATCTAATGACACATCTTAAAGCCACTGCAGACAGGGAGACCTTTACAAAGGCAGAATGAGAGCAAAGCAGGCAAAGAAAGGATTACACAACTGATGTAGGATCATAAAGCATGAGGGATTATCTTTTCAACCTTCAAGTTCAGATGTCTGATCATGTTCCCGCCGGGATAAAGATCACTCAGATGTTAAATCAAGAAAAACTCCTGCAGGCTAATGGTTACGAGGAACTACAGCGTGTCACTGAGCATCAGCATCAACTCCAATTGGCTCACTCGTCTGAGAATTTTACATTTTCAAACATTTTGTGTCCTTTTAATAAAGGCCAAACTTCAATTCAAACCACTAACACCAAGATCACACAATTATTCACTGTGGATTACCATGAGTGCAATAGCTTATTTAGATCACCAATGATACAAGATGCTCATGAAACCAGAACCTTAGCGAACCCTTGGCATTTGTCTTCAAGTAATAGCCTTAACTTACAATACCCCGCTGTCATATCTAGTTCACGTCTTTGGTATATAAATGAATGCATCTGACCCCAGGTACTGATCTCATGTCAGCTTTCAGACGTGCCACGTAATGATTTAAATTGGCATGACAGACATGTGATCCCACAGTTGGTTCCATTTCAATGGACACAGCCTTTTGGGAGGGAACGTTCAGGCTGCACGGAGATGCTTGTTCTCATGTTACGTCTCAATTAGTCACCGATTTGTCTGCGAGGCAGGTAAATGCTAAGATAGCCCCCAGGGCCCACATCGCAGTGTCAGTTCCAATTAGCATGATCAAACACAGGGAAATGGAGAGAGATGGAGAAAGGAAAAGAGAAAAAAGAGGGATGGAGAGTGACTTCACTGAAGGCATGTTGCTGAAAAACCTCGTCTCCCAGCCCACAATGAGGGGAGTATCGGCAGCAAGAAAGATCACTTTTATACATTTTTCAACTGCGCAAGGTGATACCGCAGCTATGCACCGAGAAATTCCTCAACTCCCTTCTTTCTGTCTCTCTCCTTCTTCATGCTCCTGGGCTGACAGCACTATCCTCATTCCCTCCCCCCTACATCTCCTTGTCCACTATCATTGGTTATTAGATAAAAGATGGCTGGAAGACGAATGGACAACACAGCAGTTGGCCTCACTGCAGGTTTTCCTACTATCAGGCTACTGTCAGATCAGATGGTTAACAGAATATTGCCAGCGGATATTAAGTTGAGGCGGTGACTTGACTCGGTTTACAAGGTGCCTGATGGAAAAGGCAGACCGGTCATTTTTGTTTCCGACTCCCACACACACACACACACACACACACACTCGCACATGCCCAGTGGCATATTATAGAATCCGTTATATCAGTTCTAGAAAGGTAACACTCTGCACCATTATCCCTTACAAGTCCTCCACTCTGTTTAACCAAGCAGACAAAACGCCCACAGCAGGCCCTTATTGGTGTTTAAAGACGAGCATGAAGGGATCTTTCCACATTTAAAATGAAGGCAAGAAAGATTTATGGCTAGTTGGTGGGCGATGTAAAGCATGAACGTGTATCGCATATGGAGGATCTAAGAAAATGAGACGCCATCAGAGGTCTTTTATTAACAGCTAACAATGTTGGATGGCTTTAACAGACGACAGTGTGCAAAGGGAAATGATTTGCTGGTCCGATCAGCTACTTCTCTTGATAAGGACAAAGGGACTACATTGTTTGGGCGATTGGACGAATATATCACCGCGCATACGAGAGTAGATCTACAATTGCCGATTGTTCATCTGATGGTGGCCAGGTTGGAACGTTTTAAAATATCACCCAACCCTAGAGCTTCATTAGGACTGTGTTTTAGTGGTTTGATTAGATTTGATAGACAATGATTGAAACAAACAAACGACCCCACAACTCTCCTCACATTAAATTTAAAATGTTGCTAAACTGATTGCACAGAGATACGCGACATCACCTTTTTCCAACAGAGCCTCGCAGACTTCTAATTAGTAAGGGAAACAACATTTCATGTGAAAAAAGTACTCAAGAAAATATTTTTCAGGGCCTTCAAGATGCTCTGTAGAAGCCAGACTTGTTTTGTTACAAGCTCTTAATAAATAATTTCACCTCATTGTTAAGTGCAAAAGCAACAAGCGCAAAGTAATTTGGAGCAAGTAGCTTCCCCTTTGATTTGTGGCAAACTGTGTTAGCACATCATTTTTTCCCCAAAAATCTCCAGGCAAAGTGAAGACGGCCCGTTTCATACCACAAAGTTGTCGATGCCGGTTCAGTGAAAGGATTAACTGGAAGTCGCGCAAATAATTCAAACAAAGTAGTGTCAAACTCTCTCTCTTCTTGCCTTCTCATCAGTAGTTTCCATTAAATAGTTTTCCATTCAAAATATGTATTTGAAATGAGAAACTCTGGAAGAACAAAGCATATTTAAAAGAAAAAGAATCCTTCCTTAATATAAGAAAACGTTTAAAATATTTGAAATTGGATAGGCCTCATGTTTCTCTCCATTTCACTGCTGAATTTCTTTTTAAAGCCATATAATCTGCTTTAGGTAAATGTTTATGACATTCTTGTGACATTTTAAAGTTTGTCTAAACTTCACTTGACAGTTGGACAAACTGTAGCTATTATATCTTTGTCCTCCCTCCCTCCCTCCTCTCTCTCGCATCCAGCGAGTGCGTCAATCCATCCGTCTCTAATCTTCTTCCTGTACGGTTCACTAAAACCTCAACGTTCATTAGTCCGACTCTTTGTTTGGCATCCAGTAGAGGGTGTCTGCCTCCACCTCCTCTGTCTCCATCCATCTCTCCATCCTCCATTTCCCTCTTTCAACCACTTTCTCTCTGTCGGTCCCTCTCCACCCGTCTGTCCTCTGCTTCACTCATTCCTCCACTCATCCGTCTTTCATCTCCTTCGTCCTCCATCAGGTCCTTCTCTCTCACACTCTGTCCACTCTCCTTCTTGCTGAGAGAAGGACAGTGCAGCGTCCTGGCAGCCCTCCACCCTCCCTGCCTGGGTGGAAAAATAAACAAGCGTCCACATGTTCCTAAGGAATTTTAATGACTTCCATAACCCTGACTTCTTTACCTGCCAAACCCCAGGCAGCATGGGAGAAACAGTGGACTCTGGACGAGCCAGTGTTAGCAACACTGATGACGACCTTTATGAGCCTGAGCCAAGAAGCATCCTTTGAAGAGCTGAGCAGGTTTAAAGAGGTCGGAGGTTTCTCAAGCGAGAAGCCATATTGACACATTTCTGAGCTAAAAATGTTTAATAAAACTTTAACCTAAAAACCATACATCGTAGTGTCTACTGCAATACATTTAAGTAGAATAATTGAAAAATATGTATAAAAAGACACTTTATTGGTGGTTAGGACTATGGCAAACCAACTGTTATGTGTAGATTTCATACACACACACATAAATATATATATATATATATATATATATATATATATATATATATATATATATATATATATATATACTACTGTGTAAAGAAGTGTTGCCTGACTATACACACTTGCCTATTACCAGTCCACAATCTGTGCTTGATTTGTGTCTCTGGGGACTTGACCTGGCGACCTTTCAATTCTCAAGTCAAGTACCTACGGACTGAGCTACTGCCACCCCAATATAGACAATGTAGAGCAGGGGTGGGGAACCTTTTTCATGTCAAGGGCCAATTAATTTTTTTCAACATCTTTCGAGGGCCATACTGATTATTGAACTCATAACCTCTGCAAACATTTTTAAGACGCAGCCCATTCATTTCACTTTTCTTTCATGCTGTGCAAAATATCACAGCAAAAGAACATATGAAGAACATATGAAGTAAAAAGGCAGAACACAATAATTAAATAGAATAAAAATAATATAAGTACCAAGTGGTTGATAGAAAATAAAGTGAGTATTGTAAATGGCAGTGATAATTGCACAGCAGTGGTGGAACAGTCTGTTCTTAGTGTGGTAGTCTACCTCTCTATCTGTCCATGTTTGTATGTTCTGCTCTGCAGAGAGCTGCTTGTTGGGCCAAACTCCGCCGAAGAGCGTTAACTTTATGCAAACACACTCGTCCTTTCAGCTCGTGCAGTTTGGCATGTTTTGTGCAGTAATGACGCTCAAGAGCCTTTTTCATCACCACAAGCGCGTGCGCACTAACTAGACACACTGGCCTTTTACTTACCACAAATAAATAATCGTTCGTCCATTTCTCCTGAAAATTGCGACATTCCACATCCAGCTTTCTCTGTTTTACACTCGCCATGCTGCGTTCACTGATGATAATGACCGTCTCGTTTAATATTGAAGTTTATTGACGTGACCACGTGAGGACATTCGCCCGTTTTATTCTATTGCTTCTTTTTTTCTAGTTAATTTTTTTGCGTGTGTTTATGAATTACCTCGAGGGCCGGATCAAATGGTCTCCCCACCCCTGATGTAGAGTATGACATCCCAACTCTTCCCCAGTGCTGGATAGTCTCTGGTGTGTACGCATGAATGTTCATGAGCCTATGTTTGTAACTACAGTGATTCAGGCCCAGAAGAGGTTCGCTGTCAGGTGGGAAAAAACTTGTTGAGTGTGTTTTACAGGGACCGTGACCCACAGACTGTCAGGTCAGACTACAGTGACCTGACCTGAGAGAAAACGAGGGGATTGATGGCAGATCTCTGTTCAGGGTCAAGGCAGGGCAATAAATCTGTGGAATCACTCTCGACAAACTAAATATTGAGGCCTATTTATGTAACAGAGAGACAAAAGAAGAACCATTTCATGCATGAAATAGTTCAGAAGTTAACATTCCGTTGTAGACTATGGTGATCTAATTCCTGACCCAACTTTTGACATGATTTCTGAATGCGTGTCAGAATGTTAGTTTTTAAATCCCTGGTTCGCTACACTGATTTATTCAACAGAAGGGCTGCATTACATCTGTGCATTTTCCCACCCACCTGGCCTTCTCTTCCCCTTCATTAGCAGCACATTACGAAATCAGACTATGTGTTTTATTACAGATGTGTCAGCGGTGGGGAACACCCAGCCCACTGGCAGGACCACTGTTTAGATTTCTGATCTCCTCAGTTGTGTTTTTCTTTCCCTCTCAGCCCCGGGACCAGCTGCAGAGGATATGACAATACGAAGGGAAAACAAAAAGAGATTAATAACATCTCCTCCCACCTACTCGCGCTCCCAACTTGTATCTCAAACTGGTCTTTTTCTGTACATGTGGCTTGTTTGACCTCCCACCCAACTTCTCAATCTCCACTTCTGCTCGTTTCATCTGCGTGGCTACGACCCTTGACCCATGAAATTGATACGTCACTTTGTCTTGCACAAACTCAGGAGTCTCCCACACACCGATTTAGTTTCTCCCCCTTTTTTTCCCACCCATCGTTGGACCCCATCCTCTCTCATGCACGAGGAATCTGGGCTGTGTTCTCCAACGTTAAGCCCACAATGATTAGCAGGCCTTGGAGTGTGGATCTTAGAAGTCCCCCAAAGTTGTGATGTTACTGCTTTAGGGCTTAACACTATCAAGAGGTGTATCTGTTCCTGTTAGTCTTGAAATGTCACTGTATATGTAATATACCTAAACGGTATATATTAAACTAATATGACATAACAGCACTTTTATAATCCCCTTTTTCCTGTGTGAGAAATACCGATACATGATGACAAATCAGGATATTTTCCGGTAAACCTGATTAGGCAGATCAGGATGAGAAACGACAATGAGAGTACAAACTAGTCCATCTCCTAGCTCTAATCTAGTTTGTGTGACGAATGTAAGAGACGAGAGGAAAATAAGCTCTTACAGCTGAGAGGCACAAAATCAAGATTAGCGGTATTCACAGAGACAGAAAGAGGTTAAAGGTTGGAAGTGAAACTGTCATGTTCTCTGAAAAATCTATTTTAGTTCCCTTTGAAGATCACTTTGAATCCTGGATGGTTTGGATTTGATTCCCTCAAAAGTGACGAGGAATACATTCCTTCGTGCTAAACCCAGACGAGCAAAAGGGTCTGTCGATTGAAATATCCTACACCTACACATAGCACAAATAAATAAACTAAACAGCCTCAGCTTAGACTTCACTTGACTTGCTTTGGTTAAACCCATAATACAATGCAATACAGGCTGTTGAGTAAAGCGTAGTGGTGAACTGTCCCAGTATATTCCACTCACATGCCTCACAGTATCTTGTACAATGTCTCTACACATCATTGCTTTCTACTTGGGAGACTTGAATTGTTAAAAAGACTGTAACTGTAGTAAACACAATCTCTGTTTTAGTAACTAGGTTTGGTTGTAACATCAAACCACAGCCGGTTCCAGCGCTGAGATCTTCGGCTTCACTCTGATGCAATTCCCTTGATGGGAGGTGTGGGACGTCCTCACTGAGGCCTACTCGCATATCCACTTCTGGACGGGAGAAACCCCATCCTGACTTTATAAATGACTTCCAGGTTTTGGTTAAGAGGGAGTGAGGAGGGGAGGAAAGAAATGATAGAGAGAAGAAAATAAAAGAAAGGAAGAGAAGGAGATTTAAGGGGAAATTGGGAGGTTGTGTGCTCAGCCCCCTCACCACCAGTCAATATTTGCCAGGACAGAAAAGCTTCCAGCTGAATGATGAAGTCATTGTTTTTGAGACATTAAAAAACAAGGTCCTGTATTGTTTTGCAGTGTATCCCAGGGACGTCATGTATGTTTGTGCTGGCTTGTTGGTATGAATCTTAGTTATGTACAAAGCATGTATGCTCCGCTCTTCCTTTCACAATCCCTCAAACTGACTCAAATGTCACATCTGGAACAAACACAAACTGATGAAAAAAGTTATTCCTTTTCTTTTAGGTTCTCACTCTCCTCTAAGAGCTCAAAGTACAGGCTCTTCCTCTTTTTTTCTTTACAAAGCAGAAAGTAGAATTTATCGCAGGGAATTGAGAAATTAGCACTTATTATCTTACATCTGTTCGCAGTTATAGTGAAAGTCAATGGGGCATTAAACATTACAATAAAACAAATCATTCCCCTTGTTTTCCCCACATACCACAATTACTGAAAAACCAAGAACGTCTTCAGTTGGATGCCGAGTGGTTTCTTACTATTAGAAACTAGTGCTAATGAAAGGCTGGTGGCAGTTTTATGCAAACAAAAACTCTGAAAGTCCTTTCTAGGAACAGCTGATATGGTATAAGATACATGATAGTCCCTGTGACTCAGCACTTCTCTGCAATTACCACTGCCAAGACAGGGAGGGAAGCTGTCCTTGACAAAAGGGAGACAGAGTAGAAACTGGACTTCAGATGCCGACAACGTGCAACATCTGCAGATAAAAATGTCCATCAGCGATCTAAGGGGTCAAAGTTGTACAGTAATGGAGTAATATTTGCAGATGGGGATACACCAAAGTGAATGGCATGTGCCCAAATGGAACTTAAGCATAATGGAAAGTAAAGATTGGTCATAACTGCGGGGGAGAAATGTCCTGCTGCATCGTGTCCCTCCGGCCTGAGTCATCTGGTGGTTTTGGTGAATATTGCCCAATATTTCATCTGGTGGACATATTTTACTCTTTTGTCTTTTACTCATTGTTTTTGCATCATTCAGTAACTGATCTAATCTTGAGCATGCCTTTAACGGCAATATGAATACTTCTATTCACACATAAGAAAGAAATGTTATTTGATCTTAAGCAGGCCGATTGTCAGAGTAACATTTATCGGGTCAGAAGCCACATTAGGAGTTCATCAAGCTCCTTCAGTCTAACAGGTGCGTATAGATTCTTCTTATTCTACAAATAACTTTGAGATCCAAGTTGAGTGACAAGTCGTGGGAGAAACATGTCAGCAGGTTCTGCCGTGTCGGTCAAGACCGTTTCAGCAAAGCTTTCCCGTGAACTCTGACCCAGCCAGAGCTGCCTATAAAAAGTGTTGGGAGAAGTTCAAAATGTTATTGGTTTCACCCTACAAGCCTTAACTCACTGAGGTCAAGGCCGACTGTGAGCCAGGGGTCAGAAGAGAGGAACAATACAGAGCCAGACATTTCTATTGGCATTTAGCCATTTAACTGATATCATCATCCAGAGGAACATACGATAGATATAGTGAGTACTCTCTCACTGCCCTGTCAGACATCCTCAGTAAATCAAACAACAAATCAACCACGCAGAATCAATTCTCTTTTTTTAGAGCCGTTCCCAAGAATCTGATTAAGTAACATTGTTAAACCGTCTGTGGGAGAGGACAACAGTTAGTCAACCAGCCTACGTATGTCAACAAGTCATGAATTTAAGCCAGAAGGAAATTGAGGATCAGTTGTCCATGGGAATATCAAACATTAAAGGACCTCAGCTAAATAAAGTGACCTAGACTGTAAAAAATATATAATAATAATAATAATAATAATAATAATAATAATAATAATAATAATAATAATAATCTACTGGTCCATGCTTTACTTTCTGCAAAGAAACATGATGGCAGTGAGTTTGGGCCCCTGTGTGTGCACCTGCATTAAAGCTGAAATGTGTGCAGTCGTATGTCAAAGCTCATATTTAAACCCCTCAGTGGGACCCAGCCCAAACACATTTGGTTTAACTTAGAGCTGGACTGTGGTGTTTAATCATACCCAAATCACAATCATCAAAATGGTTCAAAGTTTATTTCAGCCAGAATCTGACAGCAAGGATTTCTTCGCTCGGCGTGCCAACAGGTGACGCTCCACAGAGTTTATTGAGCGTGCACTTTTATACATACAATTAAGCGCTAAGAAAAAAGGTACAAACGTACAGAGTTTACACACATTGTGGTTAGGGATGGCTTTCTGGAAAGTTAAATTAAATGCAGCTGACTCGGGACAGCTGGAACCCATGCTGTATGACATAATCACAGGCAGGCTAGCCAAGCGATTTAACACGCACACGCACACGCGATTTACAATGCAAGTTAAAAAGAAGAGTAACACCCATTTTTTTGGTGATAAGACGCGCCCTTTCCTGTCCTTTTGTAAAAATTAAAACACACACACACACACACACACACACACACACACACACACACACACACACACACACACACACACACACACACACACACACACACACACACACACACACACACACACACACCTCCAAAAGTGGAAACATAAGGAGAGGAACTAGAGAGCTGCTCGGGTCACTGAGGTTGATTGAGACACCGGGACCGGGACCTCTTCGGCCTCAGCATGGGGGAAAGGTAAGCTCTTTGGGCTGCTTTATAAATGTTATCAAACTGCATGTCTATGGTCGAAGTATGATGACTCATATGTAACACTGAGAAATCTGTCTCAATTTAACACAAAGAAACATCTCAAAAAGCCTGACCCGAGAGCAGGCATGTGGTGTTCACAATTCAGATGAATGCACATTTGCCTTGGGAGAGGAAATCAAGGCCAGCAGGAGAGCAAATCATTCAGCCCGAGGCAGCAATACTTTCTTCAAGGGCCCCGACACACAAAGTCATTCCTTAAACAATAAGCAAAGCTCAGAGAATGGCCAAAAGATAAAGGCCAAACAAAGCCTGCTGCAAAAGGTCCCGTTATATTATTACTTCTTTGCAAAAGAGCTCTGGACAAATATTTGATTTGACGAGTCAGGATTCGTCACAGGGCCGAGGCCATCGCCATGGCAGCGAGTGCCATGGAAGCAGGATATGTACGTAGATTATACGTCTCCTCTACAGACAGAGTTGAATCTCAAAGCAGAATGTACTACCACTTGGGAAAACGCCTGCAAATCAAGACTATTTTGTTTCTTTATCAGGAGTTTTGAGGCATTTTGAGCATCATGAGTGTGACTGACATCTACTTTCCAGTGAGAACCACATTCAAGTAAAACATATATATATTATAAATATGTTTTATACACTATCGTCCGCATTATGCTATCCCGATATTAAAGCGTCTAATCAATAATGTTCTAGAGGACCTTTAGTTTAAAGTAATGTGTATCTTGGTGAAGATAACAGAAAAAGTGACAAAGAGGAGAAAAGTGTGTGTGTGTGTGTGTGTGTGTGTGTGTGTGTGTGTGTGCGTGTGTGCGTGCGCGCTATGGACGCAGGTGTCTGTGTCATTGATGTGAACCCATCAGACTTCATTACTTCAGCGCGTCGAAGACCAACTTGACAGCAAGTCAGAATTTATTTGCCAGCAGCTGAGAAATTATCTCAGCAGCGCTTGTCAGGTGGAATGATGAGACGACAGGAAATAAGACATGAACACACTTTGTAGTGTTATTCTATATGGACACGATAACCAACACCAACATTTTTTAAGCTTTGCTAGATTTTACAATTCAGTGCACATGTTTATTTTGTTTTCACTGCAGTTGTTTGTTGTTCTTACAGCAGAAATATTTGATGTAGGTTGAAATTTGACCCCATTTAAAAATTAAAAACAGATCGCAGCACAAACAATAATCAACCTGGCCCTTGATATTCCTACTACATTACTTAATCCAATAGATGATTACAGTTCTGTCAGCAGCAGGAAAAACAAATGTGTCAAAACACTGAATGTGAAAATCAGAGAAGATTGAGCTGGAGTGGGGTACATGTTGCTGTACATGTTGCTGTACATGTAGTTGTACATGTTGCTGTACATGTTGCTGTACATGTAGCTGTACATGTTGCTGTACATGTAGTTGTACATGTTGCTGTACATGTTGCTGTACATGTAGTTGTACATGTAGTTGTACATGTTGCTGTACATGTTGCTGTACATGTAGTTGTACATGTAGTTGTACATGTTGCTGTACATGTTGCTGTACATGTTGCTGTACATGTAGTTGTACATGTTGCTGTACATGTTGCTGTACATGTAGTTGTACATGTTGCTGTACATGTAGTTGTACATGTAGTTGTACATGTTGCTGTACATGACATGTTGCTGTACATGTAGTTGTACATGTAGTTGTACATGTTGCTGTACATGTTGCTGTACATGTTGCTGTACATGTTGTTGTACATGTTGTTGTACATGTAGTTGTACATATTGTTGTACAATGTTGTACATGTAGTTGTACATATTGTTGTACATGTAGTTTGTACATATTGTTGTACATGTAGTTGTACATATTGTTGTACATATTGTTGTACTACTTCTTCTGTAGAGGTTTAAGAAAAAGAAAACGAGTAGAAATGCTTCAATGCTTCACAACCTCGAGGCCTGGAATGCAAAGGCTCGATCATGCCAAACACCTCGAGCGGTATAAAATTGAACAAAGTGAAGCAACTGTAAGCAACACATTCAGGGCCAACGAACAGATAACAACATCAGCAAAGAGCAACGCAACCGCAGACTTTCCCATCACTCAGTCGGTTATCCAACCATGAAAGGGGGCCTTTCATAGAAACACCCAGAAAACAACAGCCAGAAATAGAAACGAGCAGCTCCTTATCACTGTTCAGTCAATGGTAAACAGACACCTATGAAAAGAACGACTGAACCACTTGACTGTATCACTCCGCCTTTGCCTCAGGGGGGTAAAGAGCACAGTAGGAGCAACAAGAAACAATAGAAATAATCAACTTTTAAGACGCTTTAAAGCTAAAACAAGTGGAGGACTAAGTCCACACGATAGTTCATCTCTTATGGCCCAGATGTATAAAACCCAGCCCCCTCTATAAACTACGAGCACATGAACCCACCCCCCCTGCCTTCAACCCACTGAGCATGCTGACACTTGAGAGGGCGGCACCTCTCTTTTGCACACAGAAAGCCATCTCTGGCCCATTCACAGCTCTCGGCTCTATTCTTCTCTGTAGTAAAAGCAATCTGAAAGGAGGGAAGAGGCCCTCTGCTATTTCATTTATCATGAAGGAACCAAAGTAGAATATTCTCTTCCCGGCTTAGAAGTGTCTCATGTAACGTGAACTTGTTTGTGCATGAGATACCAAGAAAAATAACATTCATGTACGAGTTTATCACAGATTTGTGCTCTTATTCTTGGTACTGTCAGCTCTTGCAAATGTCACAATTGCACAAAGGCAACAAGAGTAGATGGCAGTGAGATAGCAGCTTTGATGGTGGAGAACACAGCATCCATTATATTAGTTGTAGAACACACACACACACACATACAGAGGTACACAACCACGCAACAATCAGCTAGCTTTGTAAAGAAACTGCACTACGAACCTGCTGGACAGCCAAGTAGAGTTAAACTGCTGCCTCTGAACCTTCCTCTTCAGTTGTGATCCACCTGCACTGCAGCGAGTCCTCTGCCCGTACTGCTCTCTCCCTCTCTCTCTTTCTAACACGCCTTTCCCATTGTAGATGAATGCAGTGTAAAACTGTTGCGCCGGCTGCCCTCTTTCTTTCACGCTCCTCCTACAGTTTCTCCCTTTTTCTCCCCCCCCCCTCAGTGCTCTTCCTGCCCCACTCTGCTTTGACTGGTTCTGTGCAGAGAGCTACAATGACAGAAAACACAACTTATCTGCTGCACGAGCTGCAGAGGACTAGTAGCCAGCATGCGGAGAGAGGCTGCGGGTGATGATGGTGGTGGGGGGTAGAAGAGGGGACAAGAAGGGGGAGGGTCAAACCTGATTTAAATTCACACAGGAGTGAGATGACAGAGTCCTTTCCCCTCAGGGGGTTCAGTGATCGTTTGTGGAAAAGACCTTCAAAGAATTTCAAAAATAAAAACACTTACTAGATTTATTCCCTCCGTCTCTATTATTTAATTCTTCATCCCATGCCATCTTATCTTCCCTAAACCTTCCTATCCACCCCCTCCTTTCCTTTGAGAGCAAACTTTTAATTTGAATTTCTCCTCTCCCCTTCATCATTGTTGCAAAATTTCTCAAAGTCCTTGGCGAGACAAAAAGAAAAAGGCCAGTTTCTTTCAGCACGGTTTGACAAGAGAGCCTTCCCCTACTTTCCCTCCACTAAAAAGGTCCCTCCCTCCCTATTATTCCTCCAAAGACATCAAGCACTTTCCCTGATAGCAGCCTAACAACCTCCTCATGTGAGGAATCTTACCTACTTACAAAAGAGTTGAGGAGAATTGGACCAAAACTAAAATAGGATTTACTGGCATTTAGAAATTGGGGAATTTGCGTGAAAAACATCAAGATGCTGAATATTTTGAGAGCCGAACCATGCCTTGTCCTTCAAAAGAAGAGTTTGACATTTTGGGAAATATGCTTATTCACTATCTTGCAGAGAGTGAGTTGAAAAGATTAACCACTTTAATGCTCTATGCTAAATATGAAAGGAGAGACAGCATGAAGGTAGCTTAGCTTAGCATAAAGAGGGAAACCGCTAGCTTTTAGAAATAGTCTGGCACACAACGCACCATCATTCCATTGTCCTTTTTACATTTTGGTTATTATACAGAGTAAACAAATAAGATATAACATGTTAATTAGTGAGTGTTAGTGGTGGAGAGATTTGTTACTTTTGGACAGAGACAGGCTAGCCACTTCCAGTCTTTATGCTAAGCTAGGCTAAGCTAGCTAAACTAAGCTAACTGGTTGCTGACTCCAGCTTCTTATTTACCGTACAGACAGAGAATGGTATCAATCTTCTCATCTTACTCTTGGCAAGAAAACAAACGTGTGTATTTTCAAAAATGTCAAACCATAGTACACAAGCTCAAAAACACATTAATGTTAAAATGTTGAATAATACTTGTTGGTGGACATTGTGGGGACTATATTTCCTACAAGAGGACACAGATAGATAATATGTTTTAGTGTTGTCACATTGTTGTGGTTAGATCAATTTGTTAACTTGGGCGATATAAAAAGAGGCCAGGGGAATGACATTAAATTAGCATGTGAAAGGCTCACTCACTGACTTCACACTGACTCCGCTGTCCAAAGTTCAACTGAGAAGGCATCTTCACATTTCTTCCCGAACACCTTCTCTGCAGTAAGCATGTGCACTCTCAGCAGAGAGAAACACAGCCCGTCCTGCAGACAAGCTTTTATGGACATTGTATTAGTGGGTTTTCATTTTCCAAGAGGCCTTAGATTTATCAAAATTCTGCTTAGAAGAATTTAAATTGGCATCAGCTAACAGCTAACTTCCCTCATGTAAAGAAATGGTTGGTGTGTGTAATCTATGGTCAGTCAAACAAATGAATTTTTAATTGCTGTTTCCTCGAAAACGATTCCATTTGGAGGGTAAAAGCTTAGCTTTATTGCTGACTAGCACAGAAACAAGGCAGACAATAATTATAGGAAGCAAAAATACATATACGGCAGAAGAAGCAAGAATCAATTCAGAATCAATTATTCAAGCTGAGAGAGGGGGATTATGGGGAGATACTCTCTGGCCAAGCTACTGTATACCCAGCTGTCAATCTCTAAATGGCAGGGATTCCCTGCTTAATCTGTTTGTCTGTGCGGTGAGTGAGGTTTTATGTTTGTCAAACTTTGTCTAGGACGTGAGGATCAATCCCTCGCCAGAGATAAAAGCAATGAATCTCCTACACTGGAAACTATTTTGTGGTGGTGTGTTGAAGATGCACTGGAATAACTGTTATCCTCAGTGCTGTCAGGAACAAATTGTAGCAGACAGCTGATGGCTCATGTTTGCAGAAAAATCTCAAAACGTGCAAAGCCCTGCATTGTCATATGATCTTATAAGACTTACTTATTATTACCTCCGCCAAGGAAGTTACGTTTTCGGCTTGTGTGTATGATTGACCGTTTGTTCAGTTTAGTTCTTAGGCATGATTTTCATGAAACTTGGTGGAAGGGTGTAGCATGGGCCAAGGAAGATCCCATTTAAAGTTGAATGCGGATACATGAATTATGTTTCACTGTCGTTGCCATTACGAGATAAGGCATTTGTGCTGCATTCATGTGGTGTCGGAATAATCGGAAAGAAATAGTTTACGAGTTTAAATCAGAACAACTCAAAAACAGCCAATAGAGTGTTGTTTAAACGCTCTGCGCAATAAAACACAATATTATCAAAGAACCAGGACCACATCCACTGTCACAGTGTCACAGTGTCCCTCAGGTTCTGTCAGACTGTTCATACCTCTCCCAGAATAAACCTCGCCCTCTGGCCTCTCGCGGGATGCTTGGTCTAACATTAGCACATAGTTGAGTGAAACGTGCGGCGGCCCGGCAGTTTCCATTGGTTAAAAAAGGATGCACGTCTAGATTATTTATGAGCGGGATGCTAGTTATAATTTTCTACTATACATCCTTTAAGGAGAAGAAGGAGGAAGATGGAGTCGAGTGGTGCACTTTACAAATGCACACTGCGTGTTAATAAGCACTCATAGTTAGGTAATTATATAGGAGCAGGATGAGCTCTAAAGTAGGTATAGAGTTGTAAATCTTCTTGTTGGTAATTCTATGCGTGTACATATGACTCATACATTATATTTCATGACATTTTTAAGTGCTTGTCCGTCAGTATTCTTCCATTAATAGATCCTGACATAATATTGCTCAACTCAACAACAGCACTGCAGACGCAACAGCTGGACAGCGAAGTGTGTTCACAAATTTTTATTTTTATTTTGTCCACACGACAAGAACTAGGAACAATCATAGTTCTTAGAAGTTCTGCTTTGAGAAACTTTTTTCTTTTTGTTCTATTTCAGAGTAGGTACCCTTCCAGCACAAGCGGAAACCTCGAGTGTACGTGTACGGTGATTGGTCGAACACATGAGCCAATGCAGCACTGGCAACCGCCATTTTAAAAAACATGTTAGCCATATAAACAACAGACAAGACTTGTGAATGTGAAAATGGAAGAAAACACAGACAAATGGACCGACAGATCATTTGCGCTAGGGTACAACGTGATTTTGACTCGTCAGCGGCTGGGTGGCTTACGTCACTTCAGCGTTCCTTTTGGCAGAGGCAATGCAAACAGAACAATAGCCCTTGGTGGTACGTAGTTCTGAGGTTTGATCTACAAATACCTAATGTTCATATTGTATGAATTCTAATCTGCCGTTTGTCACATCTAGAGCCATTGTACATGTTTGTTACATGTGACCAATGTGTATCTTTTTCTAATCCAAAACAAATAAGTACATAGCCAGCAGCGGTAGAGAAAGCCATACCCACAGAACTGCAGCATTAACAAGAATAAACAGACAAAATGTTCCTAAAAATCAGATCTAGCGGCTAAAAAAAGAAAACACAATATCTCTGCCCAAAGTCCAACTCTGTGCACGCACAGTCAATAAACCCTTTATATCCCTGCTAGTACGATAGGATAGCAAAGCAATGTAACTGCTGACGCAAGCTGAAATCCCCTAAAAAACCCAGAGGAAGTGCTGCAATTCACCTGCAGTGGCCTATTGGCCTGCATCCAGCATTGGAAATAAAGTTTGTATGTGGAGTAGAGCGGAGTTGATGCAGGAAGTTCACATCACAGTGACTTTTCTGTGTAGAAATATGAGCCATATGTTGTCAAACCGTACAGATAATGCAGAAAGTATTGGTGGCACGCCCTAGTAGAGAGAATTGTGTGTTTTTGATTTAACTAATAAAATCCGTATATAGCAACAAACAGCATGGGCAGAAAGTAGAGGAAGTGCATGTTACTTATACGTAATTTATAAGTATTGTTGAAGAAACTCCTTCAGGAATCTATAAGGTTTCTTATGTCATAGCGCTACATGTTGACAAAATATGACATTCAATAAATAATTCCTTTGTATATGTCATACTTTTTAATAACTGACCGAATGGCCCCAAGCACGCAGCTTTATTAATCATCTGGATTTATTTGTCCTTGTTTATTCACAGAATTCGGTCGACTGGAGTCCTGAGGCGACCTCCCCTCACAGTGTGGGGTGTGGAGACTCTTGACCTATTTAGAGTGGGGAGCAGGGGTTCTCTTTAATTCCCCATGTTGACTGTAACACCATGTGACAGAGGTAAACACGGTGCTTCAGCTAATGAGTCCATGTCTGACACAAGGTCAGGAGGTGCTCATCATGGTAAAAAAAATGCACACAGTGACGGGGACATAAACCTCACCTTGTGATAGTCAGACACATGTTTGCAACGTGTCTTCATTGTAAATGTAATAATGAAATTCTTAAAATAGCGTTGAAGGCCTGTTACTCATTTGGAAAGAAAGCCGTTGGTAGCTCCATAGTAATGATGTCAGGTTTAGCAAAAGCACAAAAGTCATATACCTTTAACAGGCTGTAAAAATGTGAAAATTTAACATAATCTCGCAGCACGGTCCAGCGGGGGCAGTTAAGACATGAAATCTCAAACATATCCGAAGGGGGGGGGGGGGGGTTTGGGCTGTGAGAGCCCCTTGTCGACAGGAGGCCCGGGCTGTAAGTCTGCCTGACTCCAGTGGAGACAGCTAGGGAACGACCCAGACAAACACAGTCTGCTGCCAAGCATCGTTACTTACAACACCAGCTCCACTCCGCAGCACATTTCCACTGCCAGCTGCCAGATTCAGTGATGATATTAGATACAAAAAAAACAACCTCCTTTTGTAAAAATCAAATAAAAATCTCTCCTGCAGAGCAAATTAAATTAATTTGGGATGAGCTGCTGGAAAAAAAAAAAGAGGTTTGGACATTTTCAGAGTGCTTTTATGCATTACGACTGAATGACTGAGGTGTGTAAGTATCTTTGTGAATAATGATGTGTAATAGTAACCGTCAGAAACCTTTAATTTGAGCTATGTGGCTAATAAACTAAAGCAGAATGATGTTTTGATGGTGCACTTTTTATGACAGTTATAATGACTCTAGTAATGAAATGCTCTGTAATATTTCTGGAACCTCTACGCAGAGCTGGGTCACAATGAAGACAGCAAATCATTTAGAGTGGTTGTTATAACCTGCTCCAGGTGTGTGAAGTTTCCCATTTAGCACTTGGACCAATCAGGAACAAGATGTGTCATCCTTACAATATCATATGCTCACTACTTCTCAAACACCTGCATTGTTGCTAAGTATTCCTTTAACTTCAAGTCAAACCAGAGGTAGAGGTAACGAAGATGAAATGAAGTGAATGAAGCACTGGCATTGCATGGTTTTATGTAAGAGATCCTAAAGCAGTGCTTGTGCTTACAAGTGGCAGCACATCGTACCCAAAATACAAGTGTATTATATAATCTAGACTGATAAAACCACAAAAGGCCTTGAAGGACACTCATTTTACTTGATAGAGAAAAAAACCTGGGAATGCAAGGCTCAACACTAAACGAAAACAAGTATTTTAGGGTGGATTTTTCCTTTACGACTGACCTGAACACTGTCAGGTCATGTCAGACTTCAGCCGCAGAGTGCTGAGCTGCAACACTCCCGTCTCTTCGTCCTCCCTTTCCTGCAAGTCCATTTTCTCCTCTAGTGTCATGAGGAGGCTCTAATGAATCAGCCTATTGAGCCGGGCAGAACTGGACACAGGCTTTGACACTGCCAAAGTGTGTGTGTGTGTGTGTGTGTGTGTGTGTGTGTGTGTGTGTGTGTGTGTGTGTGTGTGTGTGTGTGTGTGTGTGTGTGTGTGTGTGGCGGTCCAACTTTCCCAGCCTCCCAGAACACAAAGCTGTCGTTTGTGGCCACTCAGCACTACAAAGGCCCCACAGGCCACCAGTGTGTGTGAGTAAGTGTGTCTTCGACTGTGACGTCTATATGCATGTATATACGTTTGTGCCATGTGTGCTTGATTAAATATGAGCATATGTATGATTATGGGCAAAATAATCCGCTTTTTTTCCCCCTGTGTATGTGTGCGTTTGTGGTCAATATGTGGCCACATACACCCCGTCTGCATTTCACTGGGATGCACCGAAAGATTACAAGACGAAACATCATGTGGCTCAGAACCAGTAAAACAAACTCAACCACCAAACCGTGGCACACAGACAGACAGCCATGAAACTAGAGATAAACGGGCACTGCAACAAGATCAGAGCTCTTTCCTAAATCTTGACACAACTACAATCAGAGGCCAACAAATCATATCAAATATGGCTGTAAAACACAAACCAAATGCAGTACAAATGTAACAGACAAACGAACACAAAAACCAAACTCCTCCTCTGGATGCTGTCAGCACTGATGAGTTACAGAAGAGACAGCTGTTCTTGATCAGGAAAACACCCACTCTGATTATGATTAAAACAGTTTGACACTTCACATCAGCGGGTGTCACACTTCAGAAAGACCACAATATCAATGCACACGGTCGCCACAAGTGTGTGTGTGTGTGTGTGTGTGTGTGTGTGTGTGTGTGTGTGTGTGTGTGTGTGTGTGTGTGTGTGCAGAGAGAGGAGTCAGTCTGAATGGGAACTTGACTCTTTTGAGATTGATCTGACAAAACAAAAATATAAATTTAAATGTTTCTATAACTTGTTTAAATTTCAACACGTAAATCATTTTTACACAATGAACAAGATTAACAAGAATTAATTAATACCATAAACACTGCATTTAAGTTATGCTGGAGGGCTGGGTTGAACATCATTATACCATTATCCATGTCAGATGTGCTCAACCTTTTGTGATTTAAACCAAAGACTCTCCCTGAAAGTCCAAGAACGACACGTCTTTTATTGTTTTTACCTTATATAAAACCCATCGCTTTGTCTGGATTCCTGCAGTCTTTATGTTTCTGTATCACTGCCTGTTCCCACCAACAGCTGCCCGTAGCTGCAGTAAAAAAAAAAGGTACCTCAATTGTCGTCCAGATTCTCGCAGTAGATCATACAGCGGTTTTCCAGGACAGGTTCCACTCGGAACAGGCCTCGCCAGGGTCGACCAAAGAAGTTGAGTCCACGTGCTCAGCGTCATATCCAGAGGTTGGTTTCCAAAAATAGACGTGCGAGTGCTTCCAGCATTGCTGCAGAGGTTGCAGAAGTGGGATGTCAGCCTGTCAGTGCCCAGACCATACGTCGCACACTGCATCAAATCGGTTTGTATGGCCGTCACCCCAGACAGAAGCCCCTTCTGAAACCGATGCATAAGAAAGCCCGCAAACAGTTTGCTGAAGACAATGAATCCAAGAACATGAGTTACTGGAACCATGTCCTGTGGTCTGATGAGACCAAAATAAACCTGTTTGGGTCAGATGGTGTCCGGCGTGTGTGGCGGCACCCTGGTGAGGAGTACCAAGACAAATGTGTTTTGCCTACAGTCAAGCATGGTGGTGGCAGCATCATGGTCTGGGGCTGCATGAGTGCTGCCGGCACTGGGGAGCTGATATGTCTACACTGACGCCGGCATAGCATGCGTGTTGACTTGTCTGACTGTGTGAGTGGGAGGCAAAAACATGTCCGACTCAGGATCTATCTGTGGGAGAGAAGAAGAGACTGTGACTGTATAGATACACCATATATGTTCAGGAACCCTCAGCTGCACCCATATGGACGATGAAAGTATCAAATTACACTACATTGTGGATTTAAAAAATGTACGACGGATGCAAATGGAAAGGTAGATGCAGGTAGGAATCCAGAAAACCTGAAGGATCAATTAAATAACAAGTTTCTTCAGGGTCCTCGCTGTCTGGAACTAAATAGGGTTTAAATAAAGTGGGGCATCGTTTTTTGTCTTTGTGAATGCCGGTGCATGTAATTGCAATGAACTAAAGCTACGAATCAAATTACTGATATGTCAGCATGTTTTCTGTATCAGCTTGAATTGGCATTAATAATCATATTACTGCCTACGTTTGGACATCGATTTGTATCTCTGCGTTTTCTTTATCAATATGTTACAGACCAAACTTTCGAGAAGTACAGTATGACTAGAAAGCTTTCCTTGTTTTACATTGATGGTAGCATTTTAAAAAAAATGCAGATTAATATCAGCATCAGCGGATGTGCCACATACAATATTGGTGCACCCCTAACTGAAAATCAGTAAGATTCAACTGGCAAAGGAATTTCCATCAACCCTGATGCCTGATGAATTTGCCAAACTCCACTGCGCGTGTGTGTTTGTACAGAGACAGTTATGTGAGTGGCTGCCGTGTGTGCTTTGGAGATAAGAACAGCTGTGATGCCATCCAGATGACTGGAGAGGAGCCGGCAGGCAGTCAACATCAGCGCCAAGTCAAACCAGCATCTCAGGTCACAGAGCTGATTAACTTCAACAAGTATGCAACGCTGTAGTTATCTGTGGGGACAGAAGTCTGGAGGTCTGTAAAGCTCCTCCCATCAATCATTGCTTCTAAACTGCCAATGCCAACAACAAAAGGCAATTTGCTTTTATGGCTGAACAATTAAATCGAAAGTGTATCGAAATCGCAACATGACTTGCAGGAGGAGCAATATTTGTCATAGGTGAAATGTGTGCCAAAATGCTATTTTAAATAAAATATAAAAATCGAGCTGCAGAGATGTCCCCAGTCCACAAACCGTATTCTACAATCAGATCAGAGAGATATATATATATATATATATATATATAGTGGCGCATATCATTTCGCAGTTCAGTGAAAACATCCAGCCCTATTTGCAATGAGAGCAAGCAGATTCTAACAAGCCTCTGAACTCCTATTTCTTCTGTAATAACTCACTGTAAATGCAGTGGTACAGCCAGGTGCATGACATCAACAGGGTAAGGCAGCCAGGACCAGGCTGCACACACACGCTGAGGCTTTTAACTGAGTCAGAAGATGAGGAGACTTTAAACGAGGGCGAAGGGAGACGCTGACGTCTCTTTGCTGCCCTGCCGATTAGAGGACAGCCTGTCTTACTGAAGGAAAGAGGAGAGACAGAGAGGAGGAACACACTGTGAAAGTAGAAGGATGGAAACACACATGTAGAGACAGAGGAAAGAGACAAGAAAGATGACAAATAAACTTACGGAGAAAGAAAATGACCAGTGGAAAGTTTTGACCTTGGCTTCCCAACACCAGTAAACGGTTTAGCAGTCATGTGGTTTTATATCTGTATTCTTTTCCTTTGTATTTTTTTTGCTTGGCCCTCAACTTTTCTTTTCAGCATTCCTTGTAGTGCAGACACCCTCCAAAGCCTCAATATCGCCTAGTCCTTTCTTTTTTTCTTACCTGTTGTGTCTTTGCAACCTGGTGACATGGACACCTCAACTACTTTGTGTGTTTTGCTCTTTCGCTGTCAATCTCTATCACAGTCACGTAAGACCGGCTTACAGGAAAAGTTATCTGGAGAGAAAGAGAATCAAAGACTTGTAATGTTTTTTGAGACACATTATGATTAATTATTAATTATTAATATGATAATACAGATAATTAGCTATTACCCTCAGCTATATGTAGCACAATGTTTTGGTTTTATGGCCCACCACTTTACTGTTTCAACACTCTCATTGGGTAATTTTCAGTGAAAGACCTTTGATAAACCAACTGTAGGCGACCTGCCCAACACCCAAAAGCAGACACACAAAGTCAACGACTAGCAGGTGAACATAGTGGAGGATTTAGCCGCTAAAGAGACAGATATTTCCCTCAGCAGATCAAAAAGAGCTAAAAGACAATAAATATTGGACTTATATCCGCCAGCTGGACACAAACTCGACTCCAAATGAATGATAATGTCGCTCGCTGTGTAAATGAGAAATTGTTTGCCAAGATGTTCCCCACATCAACTTTATAAGGTGATAATATGTCAACGATGTGTTTACAAGCTTGTTGCGATTCCCAGAAGCGGCCAAACAAAAGTTATTGCAGCTTTAAAGATCAGCACAGGGTGAAGGATTCGACTCATCTCACCAGCACTAAGTTTCATTATTACTCGTGAGTGTCAACATGTCAACAGGCCAACACACTTAACCCAGTTCAATTATGTGCAATACTTCTGAACGTTGCCATCAGTGCAGGATAAACCAAATCACTATGAAACTCATTAAGGGATTACAACAACAGCTGTTAATCCACTTTCTATTGTGGTGTAATTTATAAATGGAGCATTAGGAGCTCAGCCAGACGGCTTAGCTGTCGTTTGCACTGTAAATGACAAACGTGTCCGAATCACAAAGTCAACAGCGGCAGTGGGAATCCTATGACTCCTTGTTGATAATTACACTGAATCAAAACAACATTAGACTCAGTTGTAAAGTCTGAACACACTTATTGAGTCAATTTGAGAGATGTTATTAAATCAATGAGTAGGGCTTTTCAGTTGCGGTTGGAAAGCTTGTAACGTGACACTTTCACCTATTTTAAGCTTGCATTTCATTGTAAATGTACACATGCGTGTGTATCGGAGAGACATGCAAAGTAGCCCGTTCCCAATAGCGATGTGTGCAATACCATTAAACATGCTGGTCTAATTATAAATCACAGTATTATCAGCGAGCAGGAGCCGCCGCAGCACTAATCAGAGTCATGCTAACAGAGTCTTAAAAACAACTAAAGCTCTCAGCAGCTAAACCTGGTGAGCGTTCAGATAGTCCCACACAGGGATAAAGTCCCCTGATATGAGTCGCCTAGCTCAGTCTGCGACAGTACACCGAGAGGACACATTCTGAGACACGTCAGCAGGCAGAGCTGCTTTGTTTCTTTGTTGCGCGTCCTCGCAGGCCCTGTACCTGACAGATCTGCCAAACGGGGACCGAGAGGACGAGAGAGACTCTAAAAGTATCTGACAGAGAAAGAGGGAGAGTGGTAGGGTGAGATAAGACTGAGACAAGAGAGGTAAAGAGACGACAGAAAGAGGGGGGAACAGACGGAGACGGCCCTCCTTAACACGGTGTCTCTTATAATCACATTGTTTGACAGTTGGAAGTGAACATACTGAGACTGCAGAGACAAATAGAGAGAATAAACGGAAAACAGGAGAGACACAGGGAGGGAAAAAGGTGGACTTGAGGCATAGCAGCTGCGGCTTGTGCAACAATTTGTGGGAAAGGCCATTTAATTATCAAATCCACAAAAAGGTTCAAATAAATAGATGTTTTCCTACTTTAGAGCTGGTATAGCTGACTAAAAACAAGGTTAAATAGGTTAGCGTTGGAAGATGTTGGAGTGAAAGATAACACAAATTGCTTGAGCCACTAACAGTGGTAGTAAAGGCTTCGTAAAACCATCCACTCTTTCACAATAGCTGCAGCTGCCACTGCCATCAGGAAGTGCTGTAGTGTAGTGGCCCTTGACATGCCTTGCCTTCAATAGGCAAATTATCTGTAGCAATATTAGAAGCTAGCACATGCAGACTCTTCATGTTTCTTGTGCTTTACAAAATCCAACCAGAATGTCATAATTAAAATGCACAGACCAGATATAGATATAGATATATATATCTATATCTATAATAAATAAATAAATAAATAAATAAATAAATAAATAAATAAATAAATAAATAAATAAAATATATATAAAATATATATAAAATATATATAAATAAAATGTATTCTTTATACAAATAGAGAGAGAGGACGTCACTGTCACTATTTCCTTTTCAGGGTAACTTCCAACACAGTAAAATGTCTGGCCAGAAGCAGTTTGTAAGTTTACCACCGACCAAAGTTGTGTCATTTTTCCAAGACTCTCTGAAAACGGCTCACTATAATTCTCCTTCTGTGTCCTTGAGGAAAACCAAAGAAGAGGGCGGAGGCGTTTGGACTGAACCAAAACATCAGCCAACACTTACATTTTATTTCCCTATCAACCGTGAGTGTTTACGGCGTAAAATGATAATGCTGTGCCTTTAACGCAGCCAACAGGTGTTTTAAAGGCTTTAGCAGGAGCTGAAATGGTGCATGTTGACGTAGAAACTCTTACCTCTCAGGGGGCTGCTCAAGTTAACGTCTCGCCAACTAGAACAAAAAACAGAACACATCATTACTTTCTGCATCAAAGTCTTCTGGGAAATGTTACAGCGATCCACTCAAACAGAGCCATACTGCCTGTCTGAGGTGAACACATCTGTCACGGTTAGAGGCAGACACATTCATTCGCTTTAAATATTATTTACTCGGTGTGTTTTTTAAGTATGTAATGCCGAGATACAAAAACACAAACTAGCCTGGAATGAGTGAAATAAAACTCTGATATTAAAAAGGACGGCTCCCACAATAAACCCTGAAACCTTTTTGTTATCCTTTCATCATATAAAACGTAATTCATCAGATTTGACAAAATTCTAACTCAAAAAGAAGATATGCAATGTCAGCAAACACCTTTAATCTTTCTTTTCCATCTGGTGACAGAAATGGATTTATGTTACATATACATGCCCTGCATTAGGTGACTTCTTATGCATACGGGCCAAATTACAAAGCAGCTGCCCCGTTTGATACAGCAGACCTTTTAACTAGCCAGGTTCTTTACAAAGGGAACTTTAAATGCCTTTTCCCTTCTCTTATGAATCCGGTCCAGTGGGGAAGACTCGGCGGATATGAATGAACATTTGGTCCAAGTGTTGCATTTATTTTCTTTATGCTGCCCCCACGGTCTGTACACTACAGCAACATCTACCATCTCTGGATGTGGCCCATGTACATGTGTCTGCACTGTAAATTCTAACGAGAGTGTATAGCCCCTCGATGCGTGTGTTCTCGGTCAAAGCGGTCAGAAGTTTCCACCACGGAGAGCGGGCTGTGCCTCTACGCTGTGCTGGTGGCTACATTGAGCGGCAGGCGGTCTCAGGGACTCGGTCTGTGCCCTTCATAGTTATCTATGTCATCTGCACAAACACCAACTGTGTCAACACCAGGGAGCATGGCTCGCCGTAGGAGAACACGAGAGCTATTGATAGCATGTGAGATGTGTTATTGCTGAGGGAGCTGCGCCTGCATTCCATTATAATGATAATTGACAACTGGGAATTCTGGGATTTCTCCAAAATAACACATACAAATATATTCCAAATTTCTGTATAAAAGAATTATGGAACAATCGGCCTCATGCAGGAAGCGATACAAGAACAAACTTCTTATTGTTTTTGTTCGTATACACCATTTTTACATCAGAATTGTTCTTTTTTTTAAATTAAAATCTTTGAACAGCAGCAACAGTGTGTGTGTGTGTGTGTGTGTGTGTGTGTGTGTGTGTGTGTGTGTGTGTGTGTGTGTGTGTGTGTGTGTGTGTGTGTGTGTGTGCGTGTGTGTGGTCGCCACAATATGAAGGGCTGCCCTGAAGGCTTAAGATTGGTTCTGCTATGAAGGGGGGGGGGGGGTTTATACACTCATATATCCATATATCATATATCATTGTTTCCTGTCAGTTTTAGACAATTGTCTCCGATCTCTATAACAGCGAAGCCTTTAGAGATTGACTTGTGAGTCGACACCTTGATAAGAGCAGATTTGGATGGTTAAGAGCGTTTGTTGCATCTGAAGTTGACTTCTCTTATTTCTGTAGGCCGAAGAGAAATTTAAGAGAATGTTGCTGCATGAGGTGCAGACGATGTGTTGAGAGAACAATCTGCACAACCATAAATGATAAAGTGATTATATGAATCTACAGTAGACTTGGTTTGTAGCAGAACAGCCAAAAGCTGAATCTTGCACGCGTGTGTGCAGTAACTGCGATGATGTAACGGCGATGATGTAACGGCGATGATGTAACGGCGATGATGTAATGGCGGGCACAATGACTGGAAGTGTTGGTTTCTTCTGGGAGTTGTGCAAGAGGTTGCAGAGTACCTGGAATGTGAAAATCCCCAGATCGCCCAGCAGTTGTGGAAACACACTTTCTGTCCAGGCTGGCAGAATTACCAGGAATTGAAACCACCTGCTGAATCTGATGGTGATTGTTTTTCATGTTAGTGGAGGGGGCGAAATGAGTTTTCCTTCAGGTGTGGAATGACAATGAGAAGGGTGAGAAGCATGAAGCTCGCTGACAGCAAGTCTGTATTCTTTCATCGCTCGGATCTAATTAGCCATATAAAAAGGGTTAGCTGCCAGCACATCACTAGGTTTAATGGTGAATGCCTGACAGACGAATCCAGGGATGAATTTCAGTGTCAGCAGAGATTTTATATATTCTACTCAGATCTCAGCTTGGTTATTTATGCAGAAACCGTCTATTTAGACCTAGTTTCTTGTAACCAGATATATTAAGCCTGTGGATAGTGGACGTTTCCAACTGGCATCAGCATCAGGTGTAGTAATAGGTAGTAAATCTACATTAAGACACAGGATTATAAAAAGTCAGTGTTGTCATACAAACAGTGGGAAACATTCAGACTTTCCACTCTCAATGTTAGGTTTTGGGTAAATTGTAAGCAAAAGGCAGAAACAAAAATATTAGGCCAAAGTCATCGTTGCCATTTCCTACAGGAAGCAGGAAATATAGTGCCATCTCCTCCACAGAGTAAATAATGGTGTACTCCTTCACGCAGTGTTCAGTGGTCGTAACAAGACCGCGGCTGGCACACACGCGGAGGAGCAGGTGGGGCGAGGGCACTTTCATTGCTGCTTGCAGCTTTAATTATTTATTTTTTTGGGTGAGATGCAGATAGACAAGGAAAACCAGCACAGTGCAACAACCTTTTCTGCTGACCACTGTGGTGGCCAGTGATTTGGTGGATGTGACTGTCTAGCCACACAGCATGGTCCCATTTGTCTATTATATAAAATCCAGATAAATTCAAAGTGCTATTTTCATAAACTAGCTATTTGCTTTAGTCCTATTAGGGGAGGGGAGGTCACTTCTAAAAGAGAGAAAGCCCCTCAAAGTGTCTTGTGACCTAGGCTCTAAGAGACACCACTTTATTAAAGAAAAAGGGAAGAGATGAGTGTCGACTTTACTTTAGTTTGGCCACAGTGACAACAATTCAACTCAATAATCTGATTCTGTCAGACGGGTTAGGAGAGAGGACGCTGGAGCTGTAGTGTCCAGTCTTCAGAGCCGTCAATCTCTGAGGACACGGTGGTTAGAGACCAAGTTAATTCAGAAGTATGAGAGGAAGGAGAGGTGAGCCTTTCACTGCTATTGCGCTGATTTGTGTGACTTGTGACTTTGAAATTTAATGAGGATAAGTGAGTGAGCTGAGGAGACGGACTTATAGGGAGGCTGAGCTACTCAGAGTTCAATTCTGAACTGGCAAAACAATGAAATTGAGCCTAAAGCAAAAGCAGGCATCTGTTAGAATGTGTTTATCTGTTTATCAGTGGCAGAACAGATGGTAGACAAGACAGTCTGCAGATGATATTTTGTAAAGTATTATTCAGGTGTGAAAATTAACCCATTTATCAAAGTAATCACACATGGGCATGATGACAGCATCCTGCCACGATAGCTTAATAAGACAATAACAGCACAAGGGTGGTGGCAAGCCTGATTAAAAATGTTCTCAAATACCGTCAGCTTTAAAGGTTCAATGTGTAATTCTGACCTGCTTCAAAGAAATAGGGGACAGTATCTCTAAACTGGGTCCATACAATCTCTAATGTTCAGACGGAGCCTCAGTCAGCAGCTAGAGAGACTTGAGCTCAGCCAGAACAAGCACAGTTTTCTCGTTTCTGCCACTTTGAATGTAATCCAAAAACCAAACTATAAAAGAGACACGGAACATGGCTGTTATATTTACAAGAGAGTCAGACAGCTGTACTTCTTCTCCCTCTGTACTGAGGGCAGACTGGAGCTACAGTGACTCACTATGACCTCTAGAGGAACAAGTGGTATTACAAGACTGGACAAGCGCAGCTAGCTGTTAGCATGCTAACTTCAGTAGATATCTCTGCAGCACATTACATAGACGTCTCTAAAATAATGTCAACACTGTGACCTCTTCACATTCTGTTGATAATGTTAGTTAAGTGTTTTAATGTTAAAATGATGGCATACCTTACACATTGAACCTTTAGTGTGATGCCATACCAGCTAGTGGACAAAGTCAAACCATTCTCCAAGTAAATCAGCTAAGATTTCAGCAATTACTACATTTAATTTGCTAAACATTTACTCAAAATGATCTCCTCCAGAGTTGAGACTTGGTTCCTGATCTTGCCCTTTTGTTATGCATGCGTGTACTTTGCTGCCTGACGAAAGAGCAGATGTCAACAGAAAGCAGAATTTTCACCTGGTTTCACCCGTTTTTTCAGATGCCGTGATTCCGTCAGTGCTGATGTCTACTCTAAATCTGACTACTGTTGACTCTGCTTTATAGAGACGTGTGTGTGTTTCCACCTTTATGCTAGTACTGTCCATAAATGTCTACGACATTAGTCACGTGTTACACTTCCAACAAATAAGTAATTGCAGAACATTACGTGAAATAGCTTAATAATGAACAACCAAATTAAGATATATTAAAAATTTTATAAGCTTCAGTAAACAATAAGCGAACAGCCTACAGTAAAAAAGTGATAGAAAACAATTGTTTTCTTTAAAACTAAAAGCAAAAATCTAATTTCATCCCAGTGATAAAAAGATGCAAATAGAGACGAGTTAAGATGTGAATGAACAAATTAATATATAGTAACCCGACTGTATGGTTGGAGTTATTCACTTATTCCTACTGTGGCTGCAGAAACTGGGCTGTTGTGTATTGCCTGCCAAATGTGCAAATTGACAGCACAGCTAATAGAAGCCGAGGTGTGAGGTGAATATGTGGGCTCTTATCTTGCAGTGATTTCACTGGAGAAAACAGCAACATGAAAACAGGCAGTTCATTAATACTGAAGTAGGTAAACACAGCTGCTCTGGAACACTTCCTACAAGCATGCACACATTATGCAAACATGCCTTAACAGTGCATGCGTAATTATCACATTTAAGTAATGGTCCACATATAATATGTACAATTTAATGTATTTTAATAATCTGAAATAAACACGGGAAGGGAAACACAAAACAAAGACGTTTAAAGCACTGCAGCCACGTTGCAGATATGTTTCCACGTATGTACAGTATATCTCAAAAGTGAGTACACCCTTTAGATTTTTGCAAATATTCTGTTATATCCTTTCAGGGGATAACATTATCCTACTGAAACTTTGATATAACTTAAAGTAGTCAGTGTGCTGCTTGAATAACAGTATAGATTTATTGTCCTTTGAAAATTACTCAGTACACAGCTGTTAATGTCTAAACAGCTGGCAACAAAAGTGAGTACACCCCATAGTGAACATGTCTAAATTGTGCCCAAAGTGTCAATATTTTGTGTGACCACCATTGTTATCTAGCACTGCTTTAACCCTCCTGGGCATGGAATTCACCAGAGCTGCACAGGTTGCTTCTGGAATCTTCTTCCACTCCTCCACGACGACATCACGGAGCGCACGGATGTTGGACACCTTGCACTCCTCCACCTTCCTCTTGAGGATGCCCCACATGTGCTCAATTGGGTTTAGGTCTGGAGACATACTTGGCCAGTCCATCACCTTAACCTTCAGCTTCTTCAGCAAGGCCGTTGTCATCTTGGAGGTGTGTTTAGGGTCATTATCATGTTGGAAAACTGCCCTACGGCCCAGTTTCCGAAGAGAGGGGATCATGCTCTGCTGCAGGATGTCACAGTATATATTGGAATTCATGTGTCCCTCAATGAAATGCAGCTCCCCAGTGCCGGCAGCACTCATGCAGCCCCAGACCATGATGCTGCCACCACCATGCTTGACTGTAGGCAAAACACATTTGTCTTGGTACTCCTCACCAGGGTGCCGCCACACACGCCGGACACCATCTGACCCAAACAGGTTTATTTTGGTCTCATCAGACCACAGGACATGGTTCCAGTAACTCATGTTCTTGGATTCATTGTCTTCAGCAAACTGTTTGCGGGCTTTCTTATGCATCGGTTTCAGAAGGGGCTTCTGTCTGGGGCGACGGCCATACAAACCGATTTGATGCAGTGTGCGGCGTATGGTCTGGGCACTGACAGGCTGACATCCCACTTCTGCAACCTCTGCAGCAATGCTGGAAGCACTCGCACGTCTATTTTTGGAAACCAACCTCTGGATATGACGCTGAGCACGTGGACTCAACTTCTTTGGTCGACCCTGGCGAGGCCTGTTCCGAGTGGAACCTGTCCTGGAAAACCGCTGTATGATCTTAGCCACTGTGCTGCAACTCATTTTCATGGTGTTGGCAATCTTCTTATAGCCAAGGCCATCTTTGTGAAGCGCAATAATCCTTTTTTTCAGCCGCTCAGAGAGTTCCTTGCCATGAGGTGCCATGTTGTCCAGCATTCAGAGAGAATTGTGCCCAAAACACCAAATTTAACAGCCCTGCTTATCATTTACACCTGAATCCTTGTAACACTAACGAGTCACATGACACCAGGGCGGGAAAACAACATCATTGGGCACAATTAGGACATGTTCACTATGGGGTGTACTCACTTTTGTTGCCAGCTGTTTAGACATTAACAGCTGTGTACTGAGTAATTTTCAAAGGACAATAAATCTATACTGTTATTCAAGCAGCACACTGACTACTTTAAGTTATATCAAAGTTTCAGTAGGATAATGTTATCCCCTGAAAGGATATAACAGAATATTTGCAAAAATCTAAAGGGTGTACTCACTTTTGAGATATACTGTATAACAGTCGGTAACATACACAGCCTCTGGGAGTTTGTCTTGCGGATGGAAACTGCTGTATTAACATACGTAAAGCAAAAGTAGAAGGTCAAGTGTAAATATTGCACATGCATAAACCTTTAATAAAAATAAATAAACCTATAGTTTCCTTAGCTCATTCATTTGAAAAGGATCCAACACTTCTAAACAGGGTTGTACTTCTTTAGTGGTAGCGATACTCTTCTGGTAAGGATTACACACACACACACACACACACACACACACACACACACACACGATAATCTAATTTGGATAATTACGAGAGAAATAACTTGTTTGGAGGAAAACAACACCACACAGGCTGCAGAGGTATTTTGGGTAGAATGACGATACTTTAACTAAAGTGTCACAAGTGAAACCCCCGCTAGAACTGAAGTTATGTTGGACTAAACCTTGTGGTCCGTTAAATACTTAAGATGAATCTCTAAATGCACAGTGATTAATACAAGATGGCCACAACAGTTGTGTGTACCCTGTTAGTTGTTTTTCTATTGTTCTGGTGAGATGACACGATCTCATGCTCTCCCCCTCAGGTCGATCCATGTTCAGTGCGCTCAAAGCCTTTCTGAACAGATCACCCGGACAGCTGTATTAACAGGAAGAGAGCCTCGCTGAATGATGAGTTCAGGCAGAGGACGTGACATGACTAGAAACAGCCTCATTAGACACTCACTTTTGTTTTCATTTGTTTTATTCATAACAATAACTTGAACATGTGACACGCTATTAATCCAAGCAAGTAAACACGCCTCTTTAAACAAGTCAGGTAAAGCGGTTGTCAAGAACACACTGAAGTTGGAAAGACAACCTCTAAATTGGGGCAATGGGATCATCCAAGGAACACTTGAATGCACCATCATACTGTATGAGGATAAATGGCTTTTAGACAATCCAAGCAATCGAAACAGTCCAATGTTAGTTTGAGTAAACCTCATGTTTCTTTAAACATGGGCCGTTGTTATCCAACCCACAAACTGGCAAATTTAAACAGCATTTGGTGCCTGTGAACTTGAACTGGCCTCTCAGAAGAAACTTTGTTCTAGTTTAAGGAATCATAAAATGTAAAATGACCATATGAATAAAGATCAATATGACTGAAACCCACATAAGAAAATAATAAGACTGTATTCAAACTATGGTAAGTTGCCGTCTGTGGCTAGAATAACCAGGCATATCTGTACACACAAGTAGTTTATTTTCCTGACCTTGACATCATCTTTAAAAGTTCACCCAAACATAAACCATGCTTGAACCAAACAATCCCCGCTAACTCCAGCGCTAAAACCGAACCGCTACCCGAGAAGTAACCTAGAATTAACCTGGTCACAAAAGGATCATAAATGGCCGTACTCCTTTCATGTTCTACCAAAGGGAAAGTTTGACATTTCAGGAATTGATTTGCTTTCTTGTATGAAGTTAGGAGAGAAGATCGATTTTCTCACCTCACTCTCAGAAAGAAAGCAGATAAACATATCTCACCAAATGTCCAGCTATTCCTTTAATGATAACCAAACACCCTGTAATATTATTATAAATGCTCACACGCACAAGCACACACATATACAACATAGGCCTGTGAAGTTCAGATATAGGCTAGTTTCCTGTGTCTATAGACAAGCTTAGGCTTCCCCTGCAGTTATTCTACATTTCTCTGTCAATGAAAATAATAGCAATATATCT
Organism: Cottoperca gobio; assembly: GCF_900634415.1. Taxonomy (NCBI): domain Eukaryota; kingdom Metazoa; phylum Chordata; class Actinopteri; order Perciformes; family Bovichtidae; genus Cottoperca; species Cottoperca gobio. Next base: position 16,296,866 of record NC_041355.1, read on the forward strand.
CAGGCTTTGTATTACAGGAGCACACGAGGATTAAAAACAGAAAGCTCCGTTTCCCAATTCTGTTTGATTTACAGGACACGTGTAACACATGGTCATTGTTCGCATCTTGATTCGTAAAGTCCTACAAACTGTCATTTACATTCAAAAAGATACATGGTATTAAGCTGATATATCCACCATGTGTTTGGGAATGTAGGCTACTAAACTAAGGCCATATGTTCCACCGATCCTGCTTTTGATTACGCTGATCGAAATTGTAAGCTTATTTCAAATCGATTTTCTATTTCAAATCAAAATTGTGACAGCCCTTGTAACATACGCACACGCACACGCACACTTGTCCTCATTTCCCATTATTGTCCCAGAGGCCATGAAACACATTTTTCCGGAACACATGTGGAATCAGGCGCAAACAGATTACATCATCTTTGGGACACATCTATGACCACAAAACTGATGACATCAACCGTCCAAGTTATAAACAACAACTGTTGTTGGCCCATTAGAAAAGGCACAGAAACATGGTATGTGGGGATATCACATGGCCTTGTACTACATGTTGTGTTTGTCCAACTTCCCCCCCCAAAGCATATCAGTGACTGTCCTGGAAGGACAGAACAAAAGATGGGTCCTCTCCAGTGACTTCCTCTGCTGAGGTAAAGGAAATACAGCCTCCCCATACTTCCCATCCAGAGTCCGAGATATGTGACACGACACCACGCACATCTGACAGGGTATCTCTCCCCGACTGACCAGATACATCCTCAGTGGAAAGTCTGTGAGTTTATGTGAGCAGCGATTCGTCAGGAGGGGGAACTGATAAGGCGGAAAGTGCATTTGTCATGAGAATCTGTTATTAAATGGTTAAATAAAAGACAGATCTAAAAAAGAAATTTAAGACATGCAGGAGGTTACTATGGAGACTTCCTTTCAAAATAAAACTCTTCAACATAAAAGATTAAAACAATTCTCATACAGTATTTGTTCACAAGAAATGGGCAATTTCAATGATTGCTTTAATTCTTTTTGTCTTGTTACAGTGGGATAGTTAATACTTTAATCCATGTCAGTCAAAGTGACCTGCTATACAGACACTTTGTTGTTTGATAAACAGAAGATGTTCTCGAGAAGTATTGTGATGATTAAGCATATGATGGTTAGAATATTAAATATTAATGGTGGTTTTGAGAATTTACATTTCTTTTCCCAATTTAATGAAAATGACACACCTTGTGATGCCCAAGGGGTTTGCTGTGCAGAATGCACCATGCGTCACTAATGACGTGGCATTGGCCCTCCAGCAGAGGAGAAGCACAGCAGAACAGAACACAACAGAAGTGTGAAGACATATTAGTTTGTCTGGCAGAAACATTGACCTGAATAAAAGACTGAGGGGAGAACACAGGACGGGGTACGGTCCGTCACAGATCAAAGTAAAGTAAATGGCTCGGAGGTTAAATACAGGTTGAGGTTGAGTTTTTTCCTCGTTCATAATAAGGTTCAGATTAATTACAAAGTACAGCAGGTCATGCTCATGGGAGCTGTGGGCCGGGAGGTGCTAATGCCCGTCTGTTAATGCGCCTTAATGGTCTTCCATTTTATGAATCGCTTTAATGGTATCTTCAGGAGCCCAATTATCACACTCCATCAGGAAACCTGCAGCTGGGCTTCTTGTCAGACTCAAAGTTGATGAGTTTATGATGTCCTGCACTTAATTATTATTATCACATCGTGTCTCGCCAGGAAGCATTAGCTGGCCCTGGTCCTTTCCTTTCCTTTCCTCTCCTCTGTGTATCACTTAATCAGTACCACTGTATTAATCAGACAGCAGAATAAAGATTGTACAATGACTACCCCTTCCTTTCTGCCTGCACTGGACTGTCATGGTCTATCAGGAGCCTGCTCTTTTGTAAACAGTTACGTTTTTAAATGTTTAATAAAATACTCCCGCTGCCTTGTTTACATGCACTGAACCAGTTTCTGACACCACATACATAAGAGCAGAGAATCCCAGAAATATTACAACCTATTGAAATGTCATATATAACATGTATACACTTAGAGTACTCTGAAAGCGTATGTGTCACTTTAAAACAGGATACACACAAGAGGGCTGCAAACAGATGCTGTAACTGACACAAATTCTTTCAAAAACAAACACACGACCAATGGAGTAAACTTGGATGCAATGTGTCCCCCGAGTGGTATTTTTGGTCATCCGAGCAAGAGGTCATATTAGCAAATGTATCTCCATAAACACATACAAGGGCAACATGACAATTTATGACACAGCAGGAGAAATAAACGAACTGTAAATTAGCACCATGGTGGTCCATCAGATCTAGAGTCACCACACACACAGCTCACACTCCACCACCGCTATACTAGTGATGTACTGTAAGGCAAGTTTATTTATATATCACTGTACCTACAAATACAACCTATCACTATGGCCAGCTAGATCAACGTGCTGAATCACACACACACACACACACACACACACACACACACACACACACACACACACACACACACACACACACACACACACACACACACACACACACACACACACACACACACACACACACACACACACACACACACACACACAAATGATTGACAGTGTGTTTCTGGGAGGCTCAAATGCAGAAACACCAACAGGAGCCACTCCGATTGTCCGCCTCGTAAACACCAACGCTGTATTGTAAGGAAACATTTGGCTTCATGTCACGTCTGGTCACGCCCTACCACAGCACACATCTAAATAAACCATACTAAATCAATTCACACCATGACTAACTAAGGACAGCAAATAACTGCCAAAACACACCATTAAGACCACACTGGGCTGTGCTGACACAGCGTTTGGGTTCAGTGGCAGCGAGGATGAGGATCATCATTTAGTACACACGCTGACCCAGTTAGAGGCAAACAACAGAGGACAGCACAGTACACAGCCACATCAACACCAGGATTCAGCGGCCAAACTCAGTGCTGCCAACAGTGATTTGTTAATGTGTGTGTGTGACGTGACAATGCCAGGGTGTGTGTGTGTGTGTGTGTGTGTGTGTGTGTGTGTGTGTGTGTGTGTGTCCAAAAACAGGAACCAAGGTATGGGTGTGCCTGCTAAAACAGTGGCAGATGATGTGGTAAATGTAGATGTTTGGTCAGAGATGCAATAAAGCATGTTTCCTGGACATGAGGCCAACAAGAGTTCATATTTTATACACATGCACACATATTATAATTTACTGGATTTAATTGTAATTTCCATTGGATTGCTACATTCCAAAAGTTGAATATGAATAGACTTACATGAATGTAGACAACAATTACAATTGCAAATATGCTAAAGATTTGAGGCTCTTAAATGTGAGAATTTGCTGCATGTCTTGGTCTTAGAAGAATGCATCCTTATGGGTTTGGTCGAACAAAACGAGACATTTAATGACGTCACCTTGTGCTGTAGGGTATTGTGATGGACATTTACCACTGTTTTCTGACGTGGCATACGAAATGAGAAAACAATCTGCAGATTAATCTTTAGTGAAATGAATCACGAGTTACCGACCTTCTTTTCCAGTTTATTCACGAAACTCTCTGTTAGACAATAATTTACCAACATTATGAAACTTTTACTAACCTAAAATGGCTACATGACTTTAACTGGTCATAAACATGCCAAAGGTGAGCCAACATTACAAAACTAACGACATGCACTGATGCATAAAACAAATATTATTGTGACATTTATCGTCAATGCGGTTAAATCGGATATAGATATTGGGTCACATCATTCAGCCACACATTAATCAAACCTCAAACCCTTCATTCAAGCGACAACAACCAATAAAACCATCTACATTTAAATACAGTTGTTACATCGTGTTCGGAAATTCCAAAAGCAACCAGCTGGTGGTCGTCCAACCGAGAAGGTTACCGGTGCGACAAGTGCTACCGCATTTTATTTCACCGGCACAGAACTGATATCATCATGCTGTGTCCATGCTGAGAAAACAAAGACAATACATACAGATTCCAAAGCAGCATGATTTATTACACAGAAGGTCAGTTACAGTGAGATATATCTTTCTATAAAATGATGACAAAATAAAAGATGCACTCAGTGAAAGTCACTGAACAAAGCACTCCGGAGCCGAATGCCACTGCAGGATTCAGGGCTAAAACTATGCAAGGTTTTATGTGAATGTACGTATGAAAGAGTTATGTTGCTCAGCAGGACTTTTATAGCAGGGTAATAAAAACAGCAGAGAAACATGTCTTAATGGAGCGCAGAGAAGAGAAGAAAAGGCCAGGCTGCACCATGGATTTAGATACAGTGCACAGTGCACACAGGCAATATGAGCTTTCAATGACACTCAGAAATAGTGCATCCTTTCCAGATCCCCACACAGCGATGGGATCAACACTTGTAATGAAGGCATCCATAGAAGCTATTCACGTGGCCACGAACGCACGCACGCACGCACTTCACTGTAAATTATAGTAATGTTTCCTTTGCCAGTAAAATTGTGAAATGACAGTCAGTTAATTGAGTAGATTAAGTGACCTGGAAGATTTCTAATCTAATCTCCATATTAATGCAGGCCCTCGGGGGACAGTAATGGGGGGAGGCGCCCAACCCCTTCCTCCACAAACAGTGGCAGCACACTCACTCATGACTGGCAAGCAGCCCAGGCAAAACAGCATACCAAGTTAATGCCATTCTCTGCTCACAATGGAAGCATTTCATTGGTCATCAACAGTAAAAAAACAACAATTAAGACTAATGATTGAATAAGGACTCAAGACTTCATGGATCCAACATTAACAGAATTAAAATCGATTATATCTTAACCATCTGATGTTAAAAGACCAGATTGTTGGTATTTCCACATTTGCAGCTCATACCTGCACAAGCTGAGGAACTCAATGATTGGATAATGACATCACATAAGATACAACATATTAGATCTCATCGTTCATGAATTCTCCACATGATTAAAAGTCCAATTGTCAAGCTTTGAATTGTTTTGATGTCAAATGTTTGACCCTCAGAGAGACTTTAATAAGGTGACGACCGCGGGGATCAAAAGAGCCGCTGTCTGCTTCAAAAGTTCTTTTAGCCTCAAACTTGGCGCCTCTCCTTCTCCCATGGTCAGAGGCTGACCCCATTGCCATGGTTACTCCAGCCTTAATATCTATGCAAACGCCTTCTCGCTGCGCTGGGAAGACCCGCTGCTGAACAGGGCTCTGCCAGGGACCGCCCCCTCACACACAGACAGAGAAAGGCTTGTGTAAACACAAACATTTTATGAACCCAATGCAAAACAAACACACATGCAAACACATCCAAAGGGATGGCATATGGACGCACAAATGAACGTACACGCTTTCTCAGGCTGGACAGCAGTCAGCTGTACTCCACGTCAGGCCGGATGCTTTCAGTAATTCAACCACCCACAAGTGTATAATAAAGTTATTCTAACCCCACCCCGCTGGGACGTCTGGCTCTGGCCACCAAACAACTGTGGAATCTAAACACTCAGCCCACACATGCATCACATCAAACAGCACCCTGACTGTGGACGCACAATAGTATGAAACAAGAGACTGTTCAGCTTCACTTAACTTCTTCAGAGCATTAAAAAGTAAAACATTGAAGTTGCAGATCAGCAGTGCAGCTCCACGCAACTTTATCAAGATCGCCCACTTGGTGTAAGAATCAGTACCCCGACCACATCTGATATATTTCCAACTACACAAGCAAGCGTGTAACAGGTAAACCGCAACCATGGGTTTCCACATACAGCAACACAATTCATTTGGTGTCTGTTTTCTAATAGCTAGATTGTTTTACTTCTAGCCCCCATCCAGTTTTAGTTAACCTCCTCAGACGGAGTATAATCTGCTCCACTGGAGAGGAATGGTTTCCAGACAATTATGAGACATGAGTTTATGGTAAAAATACATCCTTTGAATAAACTCTGCAAAAGTATTGTCCCGTTAGCGACCCAGCTAACGAACTAGCTGACTGTTACCTACCAAGCAGTTAGAAATGTTGTTAGCTCAGGGAACTTTTATTTTGTCCCACTTCAATAAAACTCTTTATAGAGTGAAATGATTAAATGGCAATACCGAAAACAAAATGCCAGGTCGGAGTAAACTGACAGTAGAGAGAAAACAGAAGACGCAATTTTTACCTATTTCAACAAAGGAAAACACCAAACTCTTTTGAAGAGGAGGAAAACATACACTGGCATGATAAGGCCTACACAGAACTATGCAGGTATATTTGAGTCCTCCCCATATTTGTTGAATCAAATACAAATAATATAATATAAAAAGCAGCCTAATAGCTTAATAAGAGTAAATAAACAATAGTCCAGTTTGTATTTAATTATGTCCATTTCAGTGTGTTTTCCTCCACATGGTGGTGGTGATGGCTTCATAGACAAAGACAAATCTCTAATTGTCTGCACAGTTTGATTTTGAAGTCCAAAAATAGATGCTCCGATATTTTTAAGAATGCTTCATTCATGTATTCTCTATCTGTGAACGGCTTTCCACGCCTCACTATCTCCTGAGCGGCCACAAAACTAGCTGCAGTAGTTTGGAGTTTGAAGACTTCATCCATTTCTTGAAACTATATTTGCCCTGCTCCGCTTTCAGCAGCAGTTCAGAAATATAAATTTTTCACACATCTCCAGTTTGTTCTTGAAATGTCTTTCAACATTACATTTTCTGTTGTTTGACCATTTCCCGCCACATATGGAGCATACAGGTCAGCCAGCATCGTTGTCAGTGAAAGCAAATGTAAACTCTCCATTTTATCCATGGTTAGCATACCGAGTTAGGCGGGGGTCTGAAACTCAAGATAAGCCACCTGCAGGGAAAGGCGCCGCGCCCGTAGACGCAGTAGAATGTGACGCATTTTGACGAAATATAAAAAAAATATTTCAGTGTCACAATATCCCCTCGAACTCCAAGATAAGAGGTGTTTCCTTTGAAAGATTGTCCACTGTGCAACAATCTACAGGGAGCCACTACAGAGGGGCTCAAGAGCCGCATGTGGCTCCTGAGCCGCAGGTTTAGGTCTACCCTGGTCTGGGGTGTAAGCTCCCCAGCTACAGTCTTTAAAACCTTGAATTTCAAGTTTACTTTAAAAACAATAGTTGGACATTTTAGGAAATAAGTTTATTCGCAAAGAGTTAGATGAGAAGATCAATACCACTCATGTCTGTACAGTAAATATGATGCTGCTGCCGTTGCCAGTTAGCTTAGCACAAACACTGGAAACAGGGGAACAAAATCAAAACGCTAGTGGTAGCTTCATATTTACTGTACATGAGAGTGGCATCAATCTTCTCATTCACATGTAACTCTTGGTAGGAAAGCAAATTAACATATTTCCCAAAGTGTCAAACTATTCCTTAAAAGCACTGTATTAGTATGATTGTGTAATAATATGGGCAATAAATGTTATCCTCGTTATGTTTTTCCATCTGGTTTCATTGGGCGTAACAGACACATACACACAGGCTCAAATGCTCAGGCATGGTGTATAATCTCGTCCAAGTTAGCAGGCCTCAGTCCTGTCTAACCAAACCCAGAGCTGCATGCTGAAACAAGCCAGATGAATGACAGATGAAGTCAAAGCCCAGAGAGAGACAAGCAAATCCAAGATAATAAAATGAAGCCTGCTTGTGCGCAAACACACACGTCCTCTAACAAAGGAAAAACATTGCCGTCCAAGACTCAATGCATTTGCAGTGCAGAGGGAGAAGTAGAGCCACATGTTTTTGATAAGTCCTCTAGCAGAGCAGGGTGAGGTAATGATGAAGTCATCTCTGTCCTCTGGACAGGTTCAAATTCACTGGGCCGTGTGCGTTTTAAATGGTTCACTCACACACACACACACACACACACACACACACACACACACACACACACACACACACACACACACACACACACACACACACACACACACACACACACACACACACACACACACACACACACACACACACACACACACACACGCACGCACGTGAAAAATAAGTGTAGGAGCTGCAGCGTTTGTCCACCTCATCTTCTACTACGCACCTGCTGTCACCCAAGAAGCACAAAAACAAACTACATTCATCAAATATTTTCTCCCTCTTCATTCTTCAGTTCCTGTTTCCCCGAAAAGAAACATTCCCAAGCAATCAAGTCTTACTATGGACATGCCTCATTAACAGTGCCTGCAGACTGCACCCACTCAGCCGGTCACTGCCACTCTGTTACTAATCTATGAGGCTGTCTGTCCTTTCCACCCAACACAGTGGACACTGTACTTCCTGTGTCTCGGCATGGATTTTAAGATTAGCCAAGCTGCCTCGGGTTATTATAAAATCATCCATTAGAGCAGAGAAAATAAACAACAGAGAGCGGCTCAAACTGCTGCAGATGTGTTGAGACAAAAGATTTGCCTCCGCTCGGCACTGTCTAAATGTTATTCTGCGAGCACTGTAAAGGTCAACACTACAGGCCTATTAATAATACAATATGGACATGGAGATACTAAAGCCTCATTGGCTGGTGCATTATTTTAAAAAGACACATAAATGTCCAAGTAACAACACAAATAACACACAAACACATTCTTCAGCGAGCTGGTCGTCGGTCACCCATATGGGCAGAGCAACTGCACTGCATGTCATCTAATTTAATGTTGTGTGTAGGTGTTCGTATGGATTCAGAAACTGGCTTTAAAAATGAAGCCAGGTGTGCTAGAGGATGGTGTTTGGCTGAATTAAATGGTAACAAAAAATGTGGACTAATCTGCCGTTTAGGGTAATCTGATAGACCTGAAATGTAGCATTAAACTATCATCAATCAATTGGAAAAAGGAGGGGATCAGCTTACAGAGACTGGTGTGTTTAGATTTTGTAGAATTGATGCTCAATACACACATTTAAAACAACTTTTGTTTCAAGCTAGTTGGTAGTCGGCTTCTTCTTTACTCAACTAAGACTGTCCTCCCCGTCTCGCCTCCCTAGAGTCCCAAGCAACTGCAATATTCATGAGGACCGTATAAACAAACACTAGCAAATGGAGTTCACATCAAAAAGGATGTACGGAGGTGGCGTAAAAACAAATATGGAGTATATTCGCATTTTCTATCTATTCCGTCATTTGCTCTGGGTTAAATATCTGACTCACAGAAAGTCCCTGAAGGATTTTGAACGGGGGGGCCCCCTTCTATAAAATCAGAGAATGAGGGGGATACCGTTTTAGAGTTCAGGTCCATATGGTGAACATTCACAGCTATCCAGAGGGCTCTGTGGAACAACGTAAAAAAAAGGGGAGAAAAAAACCCCAGAAATAAACATGAAAAATCAAGTCTGTCAGAGTTCAGGCCTTTTGGAGACAATTATCATATTTGTCTGGAACATTTTTAGGTTTAGACGGCCAAGCTTTGGTGTGGAAATGGATATCCTCAGAGAGTCATTACAGGTTGAGAAATATCTACGAGCCAGAGGTTCTGAGGAGGTGCTCGCGGGTAACATGCAGTTTGAAGGGGGAGAGAGGGGAGATGGGGATGGTGGGGAGGGGGGGTCGTCTGCCTGACTTTTGATCTGCAGAACCTGGGGGAATGACAAGAGGATCGGGAAGAAAAAGACGACAAATGGTGAAAAGGCGGCAAACTCAGAGGAAGCGAAAAGATAGAGCTGCATGCACGCACTGGGTAACCCAGCTGGTGGCCATTTAACAGTTGATGTTTGCTTAAGGAAAGCCAACCTCTTCAACTCAGCAAAAGCTCTAAAGCTAAAGATATTATAATCCCAGAAATAATAATAAAATGCTTTCTGCACTGCTTTTTGTTAACATCACTGTGCAACCAGGCTCAGCTTGCACTGATGACATAAACTAGAATTGAAAGGTTTCCATGACGCATACCTGTATTTGCAGAGAGAATACCAAAACTCTTACATCCCTGAGCCTAGTAATTAATTTATGAATAACTGCCAATAACCTATGGATAGTTTATGCCATTAAAACATAACTCTGCATACTGATCTGCAACTGTAATTAAACTGAAGATGAAGTAATTTAACCTAAATGTATAACTGGACACCTCATGATGACTAGTACTATTTTCTTTTGGGTCAAAAAGTGTTTAAATATCAACTCTAGGTGGTGCTTGTCTTTGTCTACAACAACACATAATAATTTCCACCCGGATTGTGTTGTTTTTCAAAAGACAAAAACGAATGCCATGCAAATAATCTGACAAGGATCCGATACATACTCATTAAAAACTCACATGTAGGGGCTTTAAAGAGGCTTCCTTGATCACTATACAGCTCAATGAAATATGCGAGAAAGTATAAGATAGTGTGCTTGCTTGTCACTTGAAGACCACAAATCAGTAGTTAACTTGTTGTATCACTAGGCGTATAAAGTCTAGAAATGTGGCACCTTGAGTGAATCCCTACCAGCTGCAGGAGGTGCTGTACTGTAACTGACCCTGAACTTTGACCTCCTGCCATAATAAGAGCACTGCCTGGGAATATTTGAAAGAGTAAATATGACAGCTACATTAAATACACCTACAGAACTTTCCGTTGAGTCTGCTTAAAATGTCACAAAAAAACAGCAAGTCACACAGTTTTATGACTAAATCCTCGAAGTACAATACAATATTGCAGCTGTTTGGATAACCAAAGTGTGGATGTTCACAAGCTGCTGGACACAACGTCATTAAGCATATGATTCATAGACGTGATTCACAGCAATATTTTATATTGAAACACCGGTAAACATCCTTAAGCGGGCGAGGCATGAATAGCAACTACAAAGCAACGCATACAGTCTTATTCAAATGTTATTTAAATGACTAAACATATGAATGAAATCCTCCACAAACCTTCTGTGAGGCTCACCAAGTCCCAGAAACACAAGGACCGCTGGACCTTTTCTGCTCTGTTTCACGGTTTGAATTCAATGGTTCCGTTCGAGCACGACGTGTCGGAGCACTTTCACTGACGTCCAACCAACACGATGGTATAAACCTGCTCCCTGCAGGCTGTGCAGGCAGCAACACATGCCGTGTAGATCTAGTATGCCGGGTAAAGCGGAAACGCTGGCTCACAATATGGCAGGAAGTGGGAATTTCATTCACCGAAACGGGCGACGCATTTTTTCGCGAATCCCTTGCTTGAGACGGAGCACACGTGATTCAGGCTGGCTGTTGTTGATGTGTATTATTTATGTTTGTCCCTGTTAAGACACAAAGAGTCTGTTGAGCAGATCTTCACAGTACAGGCTTTAAACAAATGTATCTTTAAGTATATTTGTGTATACTGGCTTCACTTTTATAGCCTATTATATATATTATTCACAATATGATGCAAGCAATCCGAAGATATACGTTGCTGGAACTACTGTCATACATAGTCTACCATTTTATCATGCTACAGCTTAATACGCAGTGTGTGTAGTCATTGTATTGTAGTATATGTCCTTTTCATCTGCTTTTATCAGTGTGGCTGGCTTTAGGCCATCTCATATTGTCATGTAAAAGGTCATTATTTTTGTGTAAAGAATTACTAATTTGAGGTTCTGACAACAGCATCGAAGTAAATATCAAATTTGACTCTTACAATTATGCTGTACTGACTCCATCTAGTGGCCTTAAGGGTGCTGGTGTACAACCTGTAGTTTATCCAGGAACAGCACTTACCTTAAAGGTTCAATGTGTAATTCAGACCTGCTCCAAATAAATAGGGGGCAGTATTTCACCTCTATACTGGGTCCATACAATCTCTAATGTTCATATTTTAGTTGTAGTAGTTTAGCATATTTATTGTATTTGAATGTATCTTTATATTGTGTATTTAGGGCCTTGAGATTGCTTTTAGCTTTGAAAGGCGCTTTACAAATAAAATGTATTATTATTATTATTATTATTATTATTATTATTATTATTATTATTATTATTATTATTATTATTGCATTTACTCCTGTGTAATGCCTCTCAGTCTGTCAGTGGGCAAGAATACCAAAAATCGACCAAACTGCTGAAACTGAGAGCCGGTCAAAAAACACTGCTGTTTTATAATCTTCACGCAGGGTTTATCCATCCGTGTTTACAGGGCACTAATGTTACCCGGGGGCTGTAGTCTGCGTAACGTTACATTAGTTAGTTTATTGAACTAAATCCAAAGTGGCAGATAATTTTAGCACCTCTGGAGTTTCATACCGGAGTGAAGACAGACCACAGATTAAAGTGCATCACTCTAAAGTTGTATATTGTATTTGTTTTCTGATTCACCATCTAGGTAAAAACATGTGTTAATGTAGATCTGAACCACAAAATGGACTACAAACAACTTTCTTAATTTATTAGAAATATTTTTCTTTTTATGATCTGTTATTATTCCAATTAATGTTTATTATGGATACAATTAATTCAGAGAGAGGAGGAGAGTCTTTTTACATTTATCGTACTTTCCATTCAGTCACATGTGAGGCTTATTATTCCTGAGCGTCGGGTTTGCTATTAAATACATAATTTCAACCTTTCGCCGAATAAGAAATGTCAAGTGTTCAAAAGACGAAACAATCATAATCTGTGTTAATGTCTCACTTGCGTTATGAATTAGTGTGATATATACTGAAGTAGCCTAGTAGCTGTATTAACGTCAAATCTAATAAAGAAAGTACAATTTTGAAACATTTAGACAATATTTATTGTCACTTAACATTGAACTATACAGATATATATATATATTACTGTAGATATGTATATTGTTCTTCTCGAGCTGTATTTAAAAATACAATTTAGAAAATAAATAAAATAACTTTTCAAAGATTGTGCATCTTAAAATGTGCTTAATCTTAGAAATATAAAATAAAGTGTAGCAGCAGCTTGAGTTTCCCTTTTTCTTTAACTGTTTCACATCTTGATTTAACTCTCAACCAATGTTAGAATAAATCTCAACACATCTTAACAATGGAACAGTTTAACCCAGGCTAGCACATCCTGGGTTAAACTGTTCTCTGTGGCTGATGATGCTGACAGGTGGCCTATTTGCTTTGTTTTGTCACAAATCAAAATCATATTGGGCTCTGAGTGCTTATTTTCTGTGCCCTCAGTTCAGACTTGAGTGGGTATGTTTGGTCAAACGTTGTGCTTTGTCTCATAGTGGCGTTTCACATCACCACTTTTAATGAGCACCACGGTCTCTGAGCATATGAGACGCTGGTGTTGTGCTCCCAGTGGGAAGGATGAACATGAATGAGTCCATTCTGGGATGAAAGCTCAGTTGACTTTTCTCTTCTTGGAGAGCGCCATGAGTAGTTATTGTTCTCTCCCTGTCTGTCGCTCACTCGTCTCTTCGTCAGTGTTTCTCTCCCTTTCTCCGTCTTCTCTCCCTGTATCGCTAATAGACAGGTCGATATACCACCTGACCCAAATCAGACCTCCGGAAATGGGTTAAAACTGGGTCATTTCCAAGATGGCCGTCGCCGGGCTAAAACAGCTATAACTTCTTCAATAATTGTGATAGAAACATAATTATTGGTTCTAGTCCATGGTTTTATGGGGTGGGCAATCCACTTGTGTCATTTAATTTCAGATCTGGGCAGTATTTAACCTGAAATCCAAGATGGCGTCAAAAAGTTAGGGGCGTAAAATCAATAAATTGCCCATATATAATATATCCCCTGTCTCGAAAGGCAATGATCTAATTAAGTACATGTATGTAGCTAAAAAGATCACTAAAAAGCATGACTCATGGCAGTAAGATGACAGAGGAACAGCGAGCATTGTGGACAATGTCAGCCCCCATAACATCTGAGGTCAACATCGCCATGCAGGACTTTAACGACCTCACATACACAACAAGCGAACAGCATAAAGACTCGAGCCTCGCTGACATAGAGAACCTTGGCAGCCAAGCGATGACCGTTATATTTGGTGGGGAGAGCACATGTTCTCTGGCAGCCATGCGTCACAGCATATTCAACAAAAAGGTCGCTGCTGCTAAGTCTTTGTTACACCTGAACGTCTTACCCCAACGGAATCTGCCATCAAGTTTCATTGTCTCCGAGATTACTACCAGGTCAGGGTTTGGATGGGGATGGAGAGTGACCTTGATCCTCTGGACTGGGGCTGGGGACTGGGTACGCCCCGTTGCAGCTGCCGAAAGAATGGGCTTCCATGTACGTCTGCATGTGGATCGTGCCAAGTGACGTGTTGTGACAATACGTTAAATCGAGTCTCTGAGGAACTAGAGGACAGTGATGAGGACTGAACTGAGGCAGTGTAACGGACATAACATTACAGATGAAGTTTCACATTCAAAGATCTTTGCCTTTCCTGATAGGGGATATATTATATATGGGCAATTTATTGATTTTACGCCCCTAATGTTTTGCCGCCATCTTGGATTTCATGTTAAATACTGCCCAGATCTGAAATTAAACAACACCAGTGGATTGCCCACCCCTTAAAACCATGGACTAGAACCAATAATTATGTTTCTATCACAATTATTGAAGAAGTTATAGCTGTTTTAGTGATTTTGAAGCCCGGCGGCGGCCATCTTGGAAATTACCCAGTTTTAACCCATTTCCGGAGGTCTGATTTTGGTAGACTTTGTTTCTGTTGATCAGTATATCCAGTAGGAATGAAAACCACTAAGAAACCTTTTGTTGCAATTTGTTGTGGGTCAGGTGGTTGTTTGTCATAAATTGACCTGTCTATAACTCGTCTTTCCATCTGTCTCTCGCCTCTCGTCTCTCATCTGTTTGTATTCAGAGTCGCAATGTTTGCCGGTTGGAATTCACAGATTTGCTTGGCTGCGTAGCATCACGTGGGATGTCTTAACTCAAATGCAATTGGTCTGTGAGTTTCCTGAACCGCTAAACCAGTCCCGTAAATACGAGAAAAGCTGCACCGGTTAAAATAGAAGCGCCCCGTCAAAATTGAAAATCCCTCAGAAAAAAAGCCTAGCTCTAAAAACACATGTCCTCGTTTCCTCGTTTCCTCGTTTCCTCGTTTCCTCTTACCTCGTATGGTTTCCTTATGCAAATTAAAAAGCACCTACAGACAGGTGCAAGAGTCTTCTCCATACTTTTATTTTCTTTTGGGGGGGGGGGCGTCACCACCTTTCTCCCAAGACTCAATTATCCCAAACACCTTATCTAACATTAAATAAAAAGTTATTCTCGACACCTCATCCTGTTCTCTAATAAAACTAGTCTTATCAATCTAGGCTCTGAGAGAGCATGAAAGTCTCTGACCATCTCCTGACAGACCCTCTTCATTAATTCCCAGGATATCCAAAAACGTTCTTGCTTCTGCCGCCTCTTGCCCCTAATGTTCATTTGACCATTAAGTAAGGTAAAAAGCAGAAACAAAACGATACAAACGATTGTAACAAAGGTACACGGATTGGTTTTACTACAACAGTTACCATTTATTTTATTTTGTGAAAAAAAATCTGCAAATGCTGCAAAGACATGTTTATCCAAGATTATAAAAAAACAGTGCTCTCAGAGCCCACTGAAAGACTGACTATGCATTACACGGGAGTAAATGTAATACATCATATAAAGAATCAATTATAATGCAATAAATAAGCCAAACTACTACAACTAAAATATGAACATTAGAGATTGTATGGACTCAGTTTAGAGGTCAAATACTGCCCCCTATTTCTTTGGAGCAAGTAACTCGGAATTAATTAACGACCTGTTATGCAGGAAGAAGGGAGAGGTCATTGTCATTGTCACTTTTCAGCAAGATGTCAATGAGGATTACATATTTTATTAACAACATTCAACATGGGTGTAACTGAATTCTTGTTTGATTAGTTACGAATAAAGAAAATAAACAAAAACCCCATAAATAGGACATATGACATAGAAAGGCGTGTTACATTCAAAGGCGTGTTACATTCAAAGGCTTGATTGTCTCTGCTGCCAGGACTTTTATTGTTTTTGTTACCACCCAATTCCAACTAATTAGTAGTACATACTTGGCCTACTTCTTTTATTTTGTCATAGATACTGGGAAATATTATTGTGACATACAGTGACAAGGTACAGAGTTTATACTCTACTACTGCAGAAAGAGCCAACAACAATACTTATACGCCACTAGATTTAAGAGGGAAATATCACTTACTAGTTGGATTCAGATTGTACAAGAAACTTGAGGAGCTTATAAAATACAATGCATTATTATTAAACCAGTGTTCCCCAACCTTTTATGACCTCTGAAAAAAGCAGTGTTTAGTTTTACTTTTGATACTTTAAGTGCATTTTTCACATAATGCATCTGTGCTTTTTAC
This sequence comes from Cottoperca gobio, assembly GCF_900634415.1. NCBI lineage: Eukaryota > Metazoa > Chordata > Actinopteri > Perciformes > Bovichtidae > Cottoperca > Cottoperca gobio. The sequence continues at coordinate 16,313,221 of NC_041355.1, forward strand.
TGATTTTGATTGCAGGATTTTTATTTGTAAATACAGTATTTTTCCTTTGGGGTATTAGTATTCTTACTTAAATAAAGGATGTGTGTACTACCACCACTGGTCTCATCTTTCATGTCTTTTAAGAGCCTCTTATTCTACTGTATTTTCTAACATATACAAATTGTCCGTATCTCACTTTCATCATGAAACTAAAGCAAATATAATTGAATGTGATGTTAAGATAAAATAAATAAATAACCACCTTTTGGCTACTGAGTTGTTCAAAGAAGGATGGATCATTTGACAATGATGGCATGATGTATCATGCACTATGTTGTTTGAGTAAGAATGCTGCTTAGGTATGTGTGTTATAGTTTTTTTCATAGGCTTTGGCAGCAAACGTTGATGCTGTCAAATATCTATGGCATCTTTGTTTCCTTGTTACAATAATAAAGACATTTAAAAAGTTTCCATGTTAATAAAGGTTTCATTATCATTTTTATTAGCTGAAGCGATGATTAAAAAGGACAGAGGATGTCATATACTTTACAGATTGAGGCAAATTTCAGAAAATTTGTAAAACTATTCAGTGGTATTACATCAAGATTGAGACGCTGAGACACCCCTCCACAGCATTACACATGATGAATCCCCTCATTAAGAAAAACACTGTAAAGTTTCTGCTTTGTTTCCATTTGCCAAAGTATTTTGTCGACTCTGCCTATTGTCTGCATGTGTGTGTGAAAATGGTAAACCTGTGTGTACATTATGATGTCACTATTCCAGCTCCTGCCGCAATCAGTGATCGAAAAAAGCCAAGTGAAGGACCTGACCCACTTCACAGGTCCTCCAATATGTGTAAATAGCTGCGTGGCCTACCCCAAATAGCCCACAATGATGGGCCATCGGGCCGCTATTCTTAGAACAAGTTACTATTTTCGCTCCTCGTTTTTTCCCTCAACCCTGTCACAAGGACAGCTGAGGGATATTCTGAGAGAAGAAAGAGTAAGAGGCAGAACCAGGGTTATACAAGGGGAAAGAAAATAATGGATCAAGTCAGCAACCGCTGAATAACACCTTGAGGCTACCAGCTTGATTGTGGGCACATTATTTGTCCTTATTCCTGTTGTGTAAATTTATCATATAGTCTTCTTATATTTTATCTTTATAAGGTTGTTTGTTCTGCTCACAGCCGTAAATCGATTCAGAGAGTGGTGGAGGCAGCACAGCACACCATTGGGAACAGTCTCCCGGCCATTCAGGACATTTTCCAGTGGGGCAGACAGCATCATAAAGGACCACAGCCACCCAGCAGACTGTTCTCCTTGTTACTGTCAGTTAGACGATACAGGAGCCTGGGGGCACGCACCTCCAGACTCTAGGACAGTTTCTACCACCAAGCCATCAGGCTTCTCAACCTCCAGACCCACATTTTAACATAATTAATTATGTTAAAACACTATTGACTCTGCTGGACACCGGGAAGCCTTATTGACATTTTCCTGGATTCATCCATACTTTCTCTTTTTTTTTCCAACACAACATAATTTCTGTCAAATGTTGTATTTGTACTATGTTGTTTATCCTGTACACACGACATCTATTGCACGTCTGTCCGTCCTGGGAGAGGGATCCCTCCTCAGTTGCTCTCCCTGAGGTTTCTTCCATTTTTCCCCCTTTAATTGTGGGGTTTCTTTTAGGAAGTGTTTCCTTGTGCGATGCGAGGGTCTAAGGACAGAGGGTGTCGTATCCTGTACAGTCTGTAAAGCACACTGAGACAAATTTGTTAATTTCTTGCCGGAAGGTGATTCATTTTTGAATTGCCACCACAATTCCTACTAAGAACGGTTTTATATACATGTTGTGAATTTTACAAGATGATTCAATCACTTGCTCAACTAGCTGGAATATTCATGAAAGGCTGATTATCTGTTGTATAGCTGCAATGAAATTGATTTGGCTCTATGATTTGACTTTGGGTGCTGGGCTATCATTACATTGATTTTTAAATATATTGTACTTATATATTATTTATTTCATATTGCTTCTTGACCAGAGAATGCTGCTGTCATCAGTGTGCTCCTCTTTTTAAAAAGTGTAATATTATCTCACAAAGCAGACTGCACACAAACAAAGATAGAGGGTAGTTCACTTTTGTTGGCCACTTCACCTATCATGCTTGCCAAATACTCTTCCTCCCTCCCCTACCTCCATACATGAGACACTGTTGTCCAATCACAGGCTGACACAGACAGCACCACAGAGGCTGCACACTTTTAAAAGCCAGATACTCATGACACGTTCTTTGAGAGCACACTCACACACGCGGCATCACTTTGTTGTCATTGAACTTAGGTTGTCACCAGGTTCAATTCTAAGTAGACATTTTTTCTTTGCTGTGTGTCTTTTCCACATCAGCCATCATGTGCCTTCTGAGAGCTGTCCTGCTGCTTTCTTTACTTGGTGAGTATTTTTGCAAACTTTGACCTTTGCATTAAGGGCCTTCATGAATGATTTATGTAATCATCAGTTTATATCAGGGGTTGACAACATGTGCCATGTGGGTCTGAGAGTCTGCAGGATTTCTGCCAACAGATGGTCCTTTCACTAATTATTTTCCTGTGATCTGATTGGTGTTGTGTTTATTATCTGCTCTTTTTTTCTGCTTGAAAGAAAACCAGCTCTCAGCTATTCAGTGGCACATAGTCAAAGATTTATCTTTATGTCGTTAAGTTGTTTTGTGAGCAATTGTGCATTAGACACACCAGCAGCTCAGTTTCATTGATGAAAGCTTAGTAGGTAGCATCTCCCTATGTGAATCCCACTACGATGTGAAAATCCAAATGATCAAATCACACTTGAAATTGACAAAAAACAAACAATTTGTATTTCTACTCATCCTTTTCTAGACAGGATTAAATAGTATGTCCTTAGTATCTGTTCTATCTTGCACAGATTCAGACTCTATTACACACACACGGGGAAATTTGTGTGATCCAGTACTCCAGACCTATTTTTTTTTCTTGCTGAACTGATTTGTTGTTGTACCGGTACAGCCGCATTCATCAAAATAGATAAAGAAGATAAACTAGAACACAAGTTGTGTTGGCTTATACCAACAGGTATTTATTTTTTGCATGCATACTATAGACAAAGGGCTGCTTAAAAAGTCTGCTATAAACAGATTAATAATATTTACACAATATTTACACCTCATATCCATTAAAAATCAAATAGTTTGCTTTCAAAAAACAACATTATATTAATCTGTTAATCATTTGTAATTCAATTCAAATGGTAATCAAAGTAGGGGTTATGATTATGCTTATGATAATTTCAGACCAAGACTGTATGATCACATTGTGAAAGTAACATTTCCGCTATTAACTCTCACTTCAAATGCCATACAGGAAGAATAACATTAACGAAATACAAGTGGCTGCTATACATAGAATTTAACTGAGAATAGAAACTAAAATTTGCATACAACCTAATTCAAACAGTATTTCCACTGTGTCGGCTACCAAGCGGCATGATCTATCTAATTTAGTGATTTTACAAAAACATATTTCTAATAGTAAATACTTTATATAATGTCTTGTTTAACAAAATATTTGTTAAAATGTGGTAATTATAAGTTGTTTGCATGTTCATTAGACCTGCATCATGTGCACATTTACCATATAAAAGTTAGAATTGTAAAGTGACTGAAGCAAATAGACTTCACTGTAAAATCCGAGTGGAAACAGATTTTAAACATTGCCCTTGCTTCAGCAATGCACACTCTTAAACATATATTTATATCTTTATTAATATTATTCGGCTTAATCTTTTGGAAACTTTTTAAAAGTGTTCTAATTCCCTTATACTATTTTCAACTTGTTTTGCCCGTTTTAATGAAGGGTTTATAGTTCAAACTCTGAAACGTGTACCCATCTTTTCCACTACTTTTGAACCCCTTCATACCCATTACATTTTTCACTTCCGGTTTACAGCCTTTGTACGTTATTGTATTACTTAAGCATTTTTGTACTTTTCATAATTCTTCAGTAATTACTGTTCAAGTTATTCTCATTTCTATTCATTCATATTCTCATTGTTGTGAAATTAGGCCGAAAGTTCAAACGCACAGTATAGTGTGCGGGACACAGCAGCACATCGACTGCCAATTCAAATCCTTTTAGTATTTCAACTATGCGTCAAAGAGAACTATAACTACATTTTCTTTCAACAATTAATCATTGAGCTAGTGAATATACTTAGGTATAAGCAACACGTGTGTAAATACAAAACAGATGGATATTTCTTAGTGTATTTTAGAAAAATGCTTTGTACCTCAATGACAGTTAATTTTTACTGGCTCACATTCATGCACATCCTGCATGTGTGTGTGTGTGTGTGTGTGTGTGTGTGTGTGTGTGTGTGTGTGTGTGTGTGTGTGTGTGTGTGTGTGTGTGTGTTTGAGCTTCACTCAGTATTAAATCATGCATGCCTCCAGGTCATATACAATGAAAATGGACTTTTCTGTAGGAGACATCTTGTGTCTACCAGTTACACTTTTGAAATGAACAATATTTGTAGTAATAATTGAAGGGAGCAAAGTCAAGTGATGTGGTATAAAGTCCATGTAGAGAGGTGGTTGGGTATGTCAAACAAACATATCCTACCCATATCACCACCATATCCTCATGTACGTAACATATTTAACTTATCTAAGTAACCTAAGTCACGTTACAAATGTTCTTTAACCTCACATATTTAAAACGGCAACCTTTTTTACAATGTATGCCTATCACTGATAATCTCCAATGGTTATATATGTTGTTTTGGGAGTCATTGGCAAATTGCCCATTCTGTCATTTAGGTATGAGGACGTATTGGCCTTGAAAAAATGTCGAGAGGGAATTGTTTATTTAGGCTGACTTGATGCATGATGAGATGCTTTCCCTGACCTTAACTTAGATCTTTTAATTGTCTGACATTAACCATATTGTAATGTGCACAGATACTATAGGGCCATTATTTAAACATTGGTAAATTAACCTTAAATTACTGAGAATCAGGGTTTTGCAGGATCATGCAATATCAGTGTTCTGTTTGTTGAGATGGGTTGTGCATTAACAAGTGTAGGAACCCAGAATACGACCATAACTTTCTTCTCATCCTTTCCAGATTCCATTCCCTGTGAACAGTTTCTGGCACCTCTGAACATGGGAGGAGTCACAGGGCAGGTGCACTTCAATTCCACGTCCCATATGGCCACTGTCAACGTGTCTGGCGCTGGATCCTGTGGTTCACTTAACATCTCCCTCAGCATGTTCCCCGTCATGTATGGCCATCACGCTCAGCCCTGTTCTGAAGCAAATATCGGCTCTAGCGTCTTCACCTTCACAGCTGATCCTTCTTCAAACCCCACCATCAACGTGTCTCGCCTCCTCGAACACAGCTCAAACCTGAACGATTTCTCATTGACCTTGCAGACATGTAACGGCACTAAAGTGTGCACAGTTGTAAGTCAGGTTCAAACGCAAATGACTTATCAGGCCAGGTTCACCGGACCCATCGCGGGTAATATTTACATGCGCTTTAACAAGGGACGGACCAACCCCAGGGTGCTTGCAGACCTAGTTACAATCGGTCAGGTCAATGCCTCAAATACCAATATCACTCTCTTTGGATCTAAGAGCACCGGCGCAAGCTGTAATGTTCTACTTGAAAGCTTAGACTCCTCAGCTTTGACTAATCTGGGTGTTGTTAAAATCGGAACCCCTTCACAACCGGAGAAATCCCGCTTGGACTTGACCAGCTTCAACATCAACAATCGCTTTCTTGTCTTCCGCATGGGGTCAAGTTACAAATGTGCTCAGATTTATATTGTGCCAGAGAAACAGGTGAGCGCTGTTGTGAATATGAGAGGGATCAAAGGATACCTCAGCTTCCGTCAGGCTTCCCCGTTTGATGTAACAGAGTTGAGGGTGAACCTGACCAATTTAAAGAGCCGAGTCGGCTCTTATCATGTCCACAATTTTCCTCTCCCCTCAGTCATGTCGCCTTCATCAAGCCGGTGTTCAAATGATAATGTGGGTGGTCACTGGAATCCATTCGGTTTCAACACAAACGACCCAACATACCCGAACGGGCCAGGTTCAACTCACGACATGTATGAGATTGGGGACCTCAGCGCCAAGCATATGTCCCTTGCAGGCCAAAACGAGGTGGACATGATGTTCACGGACTTCAGCCTCCCTCTGTTTGGACAGAATAGCATTGTAGGTCGCTCGGTTGTAATTCATCAAACAAATGGTGCCAGGTATGTTTGTGCAAGCATCAGCTATCCCGGTGAAGTGATCGTAGGCAGAGCCAGATTTCAGAGCCCTGTGGTTGGTGAGATCTGGTTTACCCAGCTGGCGAACAACCCTCTCTCTGACGTAACCATCTTCACAGATCTGTCATATGGAAATCCCTCAACAACACCAACCAAAAACCACAACTGGCATGTTCACACCTACCCCATCAGCTCAGAGAAAGATAATGATGAAAATCGCTGCAGCACAACAGGAGGACACTGGAATCCTTTTAACATTAATGCAAGTGACAGCAGCTATGCCCTCTACTGTGGCCCATCCAGGCCCTTGTCCTGCGAGGTGGGAGACCTCTCCAGCAAACACAGAACCCTCAACCTCGATACCAAAGTGGGCGCAGTGGGCGCAAAACACTTTTTCACTGATGTCACTTCCTGGTTGTCCGGGACAAGCATCATCGGTCGATCTGTGGTCATGCATCAAGCAGAAAGAGGAGGGCCAAGGATTGCTTGTGCCAACGTCACAATGGTGCGAGTCCCTAAAGCTAGCTTAGGAAGCTGGTTCGGCTTCCAGATCCCTGGCGGACAAGTCCGGTTCTCCCAGGCAGTCCCACAAGGCCCCACGACTATAAACGTATCCCTGATTAACCTGAACTCCATAGCTGGGGGCTACCATGTTCACATACTGCCAATCAAACCTGGCAGTGCAGATCCCTGCTCCAATGCAAACATCCTGGGCCACTTCAACCCATTAGCCTGGAACATATCAAACAGCCCCGCACCTGGAGTTGGCACAGTCGACCAATATGAAATTGGTGACATTGGTGGGAAGTTTGGGAAACTGAATAACCTCAACCAGACTCAGGCTGTATACATGGACCCTGACATGCCATTAACCGGACCCTACAGCATAGATGGAAGGTCACTGGTGATTCACTACTCAACTAACAGATCAAGGTGAGAATTAATTTGATTTGTCACCAAAAGATTGTGAAGGGGGATAAGAGAAGGAGATATGAGAAAGTATTTTCACATCTAAGCTTCCCTACCATGAGTGGCCCTGGCACAATGTCAGACTTGCCCAGTCTATTGAGGGCTATTACAGGTGTAGGATGTCATAAACGTCGACTCATATCCTCTTCATGTTTCTATTGTGAAATATAAGCCTCCTCATTCATTGAGAATGACTCAACAAAATATTGCGAAGAAGACCATTCTAAAGGTTGACCCTGCAGGATTTGGATATGTTTTGCTCATCTTGTGTTTTTGTGTCTTTCTGTGCAGAATGCGGTGTGCTGACATCTCAGCTGACAGAGCTACAGATGGACAATGGACTATTGCAAAGGCAGTTTTCAATGGTATTGTGACTGGGACAGTCAAAATGGTAAGAACCACCAACAGCCAAAGTCTTTTCCACTAAATGCCAATTCATTATACATAAATGCAATTTAAGTGACAATATATTGTACATCAGTACTTTTGCTCATTCGTCTTTTCTGTTCAACACACAGCATGTCCAGTAACAAAATGTAATAAAATCCTGTGACTGGATGTTCAGTATAAATATTAATTACACTATATGTCCCAGTTAAATGTCAAAAGGTATGTTTAATTAACACATTCTCCCTCCTCGTCAAAAGCTGGCTCTTGCGTTAATGTAAATATAGCCGTTCCCCTCTCCCACACCACTTTTCAAAGGTTACATTTATCTGTTGATGGCTCACACCACAGTAATTGAAGTAATCTTAATTTAGCTGCCACATTTCTGTTGCCCAAGTTCAGGTAGCTAAACTAATCCATAGTGCAAAATGTCAAAACATATTTGATGAAAGTGGGAAAAAACAAGGTTGTTATTTTCAAAATATATTTCTAAGAAAGAAAAAAGGAATAGGAATATAGAACAGCACCCTACTTAGGATAAGCCTTTGTCTGTAACTTGACTACATTACATTTTGACTTTGACATTGTGATATTGATTTTGAAAGTCTTTACTCAATTGTACTGTCTAATGTAAGAAATTATACTTTGTATATTCAATTCAAGTAAAAATCACCTATCCCATCACCAGAAAGAGATTTCTGATTGCAAATTGTATCAAAGGAATGAAGCAAATAATCTCTCTGACAGACACGGAAACAAGGATTTCTCTCTTTCTAGCTCATTTGGAGCCAAGCTGCCACAAAAACATGACAGAGTATTTCTGCTGCACTGGACAGACCGTGAATTCATTATGCCTGTGGTGGGTTGTAACACGGGAAGAAGGGGCAAGATCATTAGCTTAGCTTAGCATTTATTTGCCTGCTAGTGAAACATACAGACCCCCTGAACCAGGACGCTTCCCAAGAGAACAGCTGTCTCTGTCAGCCGCCCTCCAGATGCCCCATACTGAGCACTGCACAATGTCCAAGAGCTTGTAATACTGTATCTCCAAGAGGCTATATTATCCAGGACAGTCTGGGGAATAAACATTGTCACTCACCATAATCTGCTAAATTTGCTCCGGCAGAAAACAGAGTCACAGAGTGTAAGAATGGCATAACAGGTTACAATGCTAAATCCCCACTGGTGTCCATTTGAACTTCCTTTATATTTCAGCAAAACAAAAACTCAGTTGTGGTTGAACTGTTTACTATGAGAGTATGACAGTGCACGGTCAATGCAGTCTCTCTAACTGCTAATATTGGACATGTTGATTGATCTTTCTCCCAGCGCCAGCAGATGTTTCCTGATGGGAGTACTAGTGATCTAAAGCTGGAGGTGGCCCTTCAATCATCGACAAGTCAAAATGTAAGTACAGAGTAATAAACAAGGGTCATTGTGGGTCCTCCCTGTAATCTGAAGGCACAAGGTTGCACATTACGGACAGGAAGGATGGATAAATATTACAGTGCAGCACTTTAAGTTATTTATTGTTGTCCAGCAAGTTCATTTCCTTGCCTTTGAATGCAGGACGATTCGGAAGAGATTGTTAATGTGTGAATCATGTGTTAATGTGTGTGTGTTTCTCTCTGTATTTATGAGACAAATTGAAACCACATAGAGACACAGCAGAAAAATAATATGCACACACATTCACACTTGTATTTTACGCTCCTCCCTGCAGGCATCCATGTTCATCACAAGCAACCAAGGCGCCGACACCCGCCAGTGCATCGGTGCGGGAGGAACATTCAATCCCTTCAACATGACATCAATGGTGAGACCGGCCTGTCTCTGCTTTAACTTCTGCGCTTCTTCTCTTGATTCTGAAAGCTCTGGAAGGCTGATACTAATAGTGTTGAAGCTGGTAAATCAGCACTTTAAATCAGATTTTCTTCAGACTTTATGCAAAGCTTTATTGCAGGGATGTTTGCTGACGTTAAGGTAACTGCTACAAACTGGATATCAGCTCCTTATCCCCCTACAAAGATAGGTGTAGGTGTAAGTCACTCTGGATATGAGCGTCTGCTAAATAACCTGTAATGTAATGTAATACATACTATACTGTACTATTATTACAGTCCTAACATCAGCCTGATATCTGATAGATGACAACTTAATAGATGTCCCTTACAGAAATATTAGGGTTTCATTTTTGTGCAAGTTACACAATAAGTAATATAATATATAATATAACAAGTATACAAGTATAGCGAGTCTTACTCTGAATTGTATTAGTCATTTATGAAAATACTTGACTTTTGCAACAAGGCCTTTTGTTAAATTAGATTTATGGTTTAGAAAGTAAAGGCCTTGGTTAGAAAGTGAAACATTTGAACATTTCCACTGCAAATGTTTTTGTTGATAAATAAAGCATGAGGAAGTTGCACAGACATTTATATTTGTAATCGATCACTCGATTGAAGCAAAGTGCAGAGAAGGACGTCTATAACTTGTGGGTTTCTTGTTGCAACAATAATAAGAACATGACCATTGTGCTTCTGTGGTTAACATGTAATGCACTTCCTTTTTTCTATTCCTCCTTTAGAGCTCCAGCTGTTCGCTATTTAACCCTCTGAGCTGTGTGGTGGGAGAGTTGTCAGAAAGACATGGCACAGTCAGCCTGAGAGAGAGACAGATCATCAGTGACTGCAACATTGTGCTCACTGGAGACAACACAGGTACCACACTGACGTAGTCCCCCTCTCCCCCACCCAGTGTATTTAGCAGCAACAACTTTGCTCCTTTACTAGCAATCATAGTAAAGTTAATTTGTGTCTGTGTTTGCAGTGGTCCACAGATCTGTAATGCTGATGAACGGAGACAGCATCATCGCATGTGCAGCAATCCTCCCAGAATCCCCTTCAGCAAATCAGACCTTTCCCAAAGTGACTAACTTCAGCAGGTGAGAGCAATACAAACAGCTTGATTGGTTAATAATCTTAAATCTCTTGGCAAGCTTGCCTGAAGTGGAACCTAATAATCATATGTGGAGTAAAATAATATGCAATTCTCATCATTTAATCCTTTTTTTTAAGTGTTTGAAGTTGTTTTTTCTTTGTAGATCATTTCATGTTTGAAATGTGCTATGTGAACACGGACAGCATACGTAGAGCCATGCTTTATAGTTTCACTGTAGATTACAGATTGTATGCTCTTGTCACATATACTGTAGATAAGCAAGTAGGAAAAATGTAGCAGGGTAGCGAAAGTTTAGCTGGTATCCTGTACAGTGAGCAACAGGAATTCATGATAATAATTATTAAATCCACCTTTCATTTATGAATTAAATCATCATGACTGATGCATTACTTAAGCATGTGTTGTACACTTATTACAAAGTGTTACTGAGAAATCGTTACAGTCCCTGAAGTTCATTGCACTTGTTGATCATATTTGAATTTGATTAGAGTAGATGCACTGAATACAATGTATTTCCAAGTATCTCCAATTATTTTATTCATTGTGTGACTACAAAGTTGATGTTTCATATCTTTTTGCCCAGATATGACTTCCGTAAGAGGGTTGCAGATGTCCTGCAGGTGCAAAAGGCGAGAGTCACCATCCTTGCCGGCTCTCCCAGCTCTGTCGCTAATGGAACGTGCTACCAAGTCAACTTCATGGTTTCTGGTAAGGCAAAAACCCTTCCCCTATAAACACAATAGTGTGTCTAATGTGCAATAAAAGGGCAATTATATAAGCTTTCAACAACAACAGAACAACAGAAACACGAGTAACGTTGATCTGAGGAAGTGAGTGGGTGAATATTCAATCCTCTTCCTCTTTGTTGTACTGAAAATCCTATTAAAATGATCAAGATCTAAATCAAAAGCTTAAGCCATTAACCATGTGATTCAAATTCTCAACAAATACCACCAGAAGTTATGACACTCCTGCTACAATTAAATCTAAGTAGTAGTTTACATACCTCTTCAGACACATCCCTGTGATGGGATTGGGCTATTTTAATATGCAATGTTGTATGTCAAAGTTATTATTACTTAATGTTGTTGTTGAAACAAACCACCCAGGAAACCTTCGTTCGTGTGAAATCAAAAGAGCTATTTTAACGGACATTACGTCCGTAGCTTCTTTTAACCCAAATCATGATCTTTTTGCTAAACCTCACCAAGAGTTTTTTTTTGCGACATTATGAGTCACGTGTTACAACATTAACCACGCGTGAACCTTCACTGTCAAGATATAATGCACACGGCTGCCCTGGTGTCATTATAGTTAAGACAAGGCTTTCTGCACAAGCCACAACATATGACGAGTAGGGATGAGATCACGTTGCAAAAGAAGGTGCTCTTTGGATCCAAAAACATATCATGAGACCCAAAAAAATAGAGGTTCCTTCAAAAGAAGACGGTGTATATAGGAGCTAAACCCATTTATTTTACATTTTAATTTTTTAAAGCAGTGTACCTTGATATTTTTTAGTTATGACTCATTCATGACTCATCAAGTCGAACTGCTCTCTTTTTTTATAATCTCAAAACATAATTTGAATCTTTTTTTGTATACAGTTTATATAAAGATGACTTGGAAAAAAGAGAAACAAAATAGCATAAAAGCTGATTCAGCAAAGGAAGTTTAGCATATAATGCCTACATTATGGCCAGGGCTGTTATATTATGCATTCCCACAACATACAAAGATGTTTGTGTGTGAGATATAATCTCAATCTATCAGACTGTATGTGCAGCATGTAAGTCTGTAAACACTTCAGCTACTTCAGGGCTTGCAGGACCGATGTGGGCAAGTTGTGTGCCCAGGTTGCGTTCATCAGGACAATGAACAATTACGGGCATTGAAAAATCTTTAGAAAACCTGAAAGATTGCCCAGTAACCTGATGCTGGAGTTGAGTGTTTGTGGGTCTCACTTTCTGTCTCTTCCTCTGTCCCAGGGGGGAACAGAGAAGTGTCTGTATGGCGGTTTCACACAGTATAGCACAGGACGGCCATTTATGCCCTCACAAGTCTCCCACAAGGTGGAGAGTTTACTATTGCAATCATTTCTGAGAAAGGCCTCCTCTGCCGTGATAATGACAGTAATACAGCAGAAAGTTGCACACACGAGAGGTTTCAGACAGCATACAGATGAGAATGTGTGATGAGGACAATGTTAGAAAAGACATAATTAATAGACACTGATCTTTGTCTGAAGAAAAAGTATGTGCAAAGCAATCACACCTACTGAAAAACTACCAGCTGAAAGAAACCTAACTGGATTGATGATGGAAAAGCATACCCATAACTGCCTTTAGGCTCAGCAACAGTAATTATCAAGTACAGTCTGTGTGTAATTATTGCTCCATTGTCTGTATCTTAAAGGGGATGTCAGCACAGAACTTCTGGAGTCTGTCAAAACCAGCGAGAAGATGGGCATGTTCATAGAGTCGGACTCATGTACAAGTAAGTAAGCTCCATACTGTAATCATAGCCTCAAACAGACTTAAGGTGCACAATGGGAGTGTGAAATTGTTTATGTATTTAAGGGAAAACATTTGGAAGTCCTTCGATGTTTAACTTATTTATGAACATACACAGCTCTCTGACCGAAATATTCTCTAGTTAAGGGGAAACATCACAAAATAGCCTGTAGTGGTTCACGTTAAATAAATATGGATTTAATGATTTTGATGTGGAGAGATTCTGCTGAGGGTATTCTACTCCATCTACTAAGTTATATTCCTTATACAATAATAATAATAACAACGATAAACACATAAAGATTAACCTCATTTGATCCCCTCAGGAAGTGCAGGTCTGCTGCTGATGCCAGGAACTTTTCTGCTGGGCTTGATGTTTGCTGCCACCTGCCTGATGTCATCCACAGTTTATTGATAGCTTAGAGATTCGGCCACAACATGCATCTTCAGCGAAGCCACACGGATACGCATATTGTAAAACTGTGAATATGTTTATGAAATGTAGCCCTCCCAATAATACGATGGTCATCTGAATAAATGTCAAGCAAATAATAAGTATTTCTTACTTTTAATCATTTTAGGCAACAAGCTATTTATTAACTGTACCTTTATAGAAACTTTTACACAACAGATATTATATTTCATTTTATTGGTGGATGGAGTTAATACTGTACATTTTCAGATATCCAAACTGTTTCTTCTTCATTTATGCACCATCCATATATTCATGCATGTGTGTAAATATCTGGAAAACTGTAAATAAAATGCAATAATGTTTGTATGCCTTGTGCAAATAATCTGTGATTTTCTTCTTTGCTTAAACCCTCAACATATCTCAGCACATGAATAAATGTGAGAGCACAGCACAGAGTATATGATGCTTTAGATCATTCATATTAGATGTTGGTACCACTTCCGAACAAGGCACCAACAGGGTTTGTGAGTCACAACTATAACTTTATGAATGGTTCAGAAAAAAATGAACTACTGATTCATATATCAATTATAATCCATTATAACACCATTTTGGGGTTTCTAGGTTGTTAGAAATCTCTGGCAAGTGTTCGTCCTACTCCTACTAAAAATAGTTCCAGAGCATCTACAATTTAATAACATTTACTAAGGATTGAATTTTTGTATAGCCATTCATCAAAACCTAAAAATCTAAAGAAGAACCTACCCGAGATATTTAAACTCACGAGTCCTCATTTAGCCAAAAAAAAGACTGTGAAAAGTTAATCAGATAAGTCAAATAATAATAATAAATAAATAAATAAAACTGTTCAAAATCACCTTTATCGGCCAAGTATAGTAGGCCTACACAAACAAGGAATTATGTAGATTCATATTGTCAGTGCATGTTCATCGTTGCATACTGCTGGGGGGGGAAGTAAACAATTAAATGTGTATTAAAAGAAAAAAGGGATACAAACAAGGCAGCGGGCGAACGAAATTGACGACCTAAATAAATAATGTTTTGGTTACTTTTATTGATCCACTTTGTAGTTAATGCTATTATTAATTGATGTAATAAATACATATATTTGACTACTTTAGTTAGTATCACGACTTTTAAAGTAGTAGCACGTTGTTGAACTCTAGTGCAGTGGTGAGATTTTAGACTCCATGCGTAGTGCCAGTATATGGATTATAATTGTATAGATATCCATGTGTTATTGTATTGTTCAGTGTGTGGATTATTCACAGAAAGGGGGGCGAGTCTGGATCCCGCAGCGTCTACTGGAAGAAACTGCAGTCACGTGACCAAAAACGTCAACAAAGAAATGGCAGCCTCCTGTGTTGAAAATTGAAAACACAAGGTCCAGACTGGTAAAGAAGTGCTTCGTTTGTTAGCCCAAGTAACACATTTCCCAGAGGAATCCACCGGGTGTGTATTCAGCATTTCACTGGCTGCATGTGGGGGGACTTTAACGCGAGCTAGCGGCGGTGTGGGGGAGATAACGTGTCCGTGGCGCACAGGGATGTTGACGGTTGGTCACCACGCCTGTGTCTGAAGCGTATTGTCCACTATCAACGCGGGGGAAAGTGTTTACTGAGAGCTGTGAACATAAGAAAATAAACTAGCAGCTTTACAAATATCCTACCAGCGTGCTACCACACCCAGTACTAAAATCAACAGCGACTCACGGAATTAATTAGTTACTGTGTGTTGTGGTTGGCCTGTTGATGACAGTAATGTGTGGATATAACAATATCGCCCAAGCTCTGTAGTTATGCATTTTCTTATCAGAATATGAGTAGCTGTTGTATTTTATTTTAGCAAGTTAGCTAGCGTAGCTAATAGTTAAGAGGTAAGGAAAGCTACTGACTCATCTAATGCAGACTTGTAAACAACAATCGCATGCGGTGTTCAGCCAATAGGAGAGCTCATCGATGAAGAATACTGCAACGTGATTGGTCGACTTGTGTTAGTTATACCGCCCTACAGTGCATGGAAATAGTGATAGATTTACCTGGACTTTGTTTGAGGAGATAGGCACAGTGGAAATAGATCAGACACCTTCCGCCACAACCCAATTAGTCTATTCTTTTAATATTTAACTCCCGTGACAGTTGCTCAACCAGCAGGTTAAAGATCCTGGTGTGGACTGTGACTTTGAGCTCCACGTTAATAGTCAGGCAGGCTACAGTCAGTCACTGCCCTGATCCAGTCACCTGAAGTCAACATGACTTCCCAAAAGTCAGGTAATCTATGGATAATAAGGCTGGGTTTGAATAGCAATAGTCTCCATATTTGTTTTAAATAGGCAGTTGTGTGAAATTATAGTTTTTTAAAGATTATTTTTACATCATATGTTTGTCTGCACTTGGCAAATCACGGCATCATTTTGTTGTATTGTACATATTAAGTGCGCTTTGACAAGGTGTGATATTAAGAAATATTACCTAAGTTGTATGTCTTTAATTAGTGTGTCATTTTATTTCTCCATTCAGACACTGCCATGTCTCCAAAGATCACAGTAGAGCTGCTCAGGCAGCTTCGCCAGGGGATGAGGAATTGTAAATACTTCTCTGAGCCCATCCAGGCTTACATCGTCCCTTCTGGAGATGCACACCAGGTAAGTGAGATCACACACATTTTTTATTCCTAATTAATCTTTTTTTAAATTTATCAGGCAGTTTCATTGAGCTTAATCTCTCTTTTAGAAACCTGAGAACATGAAACATTGACAAGAACACAAGTGCAAAACTGAAACAACACAATAACAATTCAAGTAATTACAAACCGTGACAAAACAGGAACATCAGATAACAAAGCTTTAAAACATCTCCCAGTGGAATGCACAACTCCTCTTGGCACTATGCAGGTCATTCAATTTAAAAGGTGCATAGTACCTGAAACCAGTCTGCCAACATTAGTGCGTACGTGAGGGATATCTAAGATGAAGTAGTTCCTGGATCGTGTACTGGAGTTACTAGATTTGTGGATAGTTTGAAAGCTTTACCAGTAGAGTTTTAATAATGAATAACAAGAGATGGCTATTTTTTCTCGACTGACACATAACATACATTTATACATGTTTAAAGGACTAAAGTCACCCCCAAGCATGAACTCAGATGCACAAGCTCACAGCTGTGCAGCTGCTGCTCCTGCCTTTTTGACTTTGTGTGTGTCCTGATTCACTTTTGATCATCTCGTCTGACCTTCGCAATTAATTGTAGCCCTTTGCCCACTGCTCCTCAAGAGCAGCAAAGATAGCATTTCAAAATGTCTGACTGGTTGATGGCCACTTCACACTGATTGTTAATGAATCTCTCTCTCTCTCTCTCGCTCTCGCTCTCGCTCTCGCTCTCTCTCTCTCTGTCTGTCTCTCTCTCTCTCTCTGTCTGTCTCTGTCTCTCTCTCTCTCTCTCTCTCTCTCTCTCTCTCGCTCTCTCTCTCGCTCTCTCTCTCTCTCTCTCTCTCTGCGCCCCCCCCCGCGCCCCCCCCCATGTCTTTCAGAGTGAATACATTGCACCGTGTGACTGCAGACGTGAATTTATCTGTGGATTTAATGGCTCTGCAGGTATGTTTAGCTTATAAAACATAGGTCCGCTCTTTTAATGTGGAAATGTTACATATTTTACCTTTAACACTCATCCATTGTGCAAACCAGATCCAACAAAGCATGTGTGATTCAAATCTGTGAGGTCAAATCTGCGTTGTGTGTTGTGATGTGTAGGTACAGCCATCGTCACAGAGCAGTACGCTGCCATGTGGACCGATGGGCGATATTTCCTCCAGGCCAGTCAGCAGATGGACAACAACTGGACCCTTATGAAGATGGGTAATGTCCTACTTGATGTTTCTGTTCTTCATTATGAAATAAAAAATGGCCTCTTAGTGATGTTTTGTAAGCTACAAACACTGATCGATAAGCTTAGTTTTTTCTTTCATTTTGAAACCCACTGCACTTTGCACTACATGTTCTGTAATGAAGTCAGTGAACGTAACCCTTAGAACCAAAGTTTTATCGAAGCACTGATGATTAGGCATGAAAAACAAAGTAAGATTGTCCTAAATTATGTCTGGTATGTCAGGCATATTTTATGTCTCTGTCTTTGAGTGTGATCATTTTAGTTTTTTTATAATCATATCCAGGGCTGAAGGAGACCCCCTCTCAGGAGGACTGGCTGATCAGCATCCTGCCAGAGAACTCCAGAGTGGGAGTAGATCCTTGGATCATCGCTGCTGGTAGGTGGCGGGACACTTTTCCTCTCAGCGGATCAACATTACTTTTCAAATGACAATCAGAGCAGTAGGAACACCGTGCTCTTCCCATAATACAACTGAGAATATGCATCGGTTAAAGAAAATCCTCAAACACAACAGCTGTGCAGAGAGCTCTTAATCGTGCCTCTGCTGGCCAGCAGCCACACAGACTTGGGGTACAATGTGGTTCCAGTATTTGTCTGATTACAGAGAGAATAACGTGCTCACAATGCACAATAACTTCATGAGCTTTCAGACACATACACTCTGTGATATTTGCTTCCTGCAGAGTCTCGTCATCATGTTGTTAAATCTTTTTACCGTGTGTTTGTGCATCTTAACACTTCTGAAGTTCTGTTTCAGATCAGTGGAAGAACATGTCCAGGGCGCTGACCAGTGCAGGCCACTCTCTGGTGGCAGTGCAGGATAACCTGATCGATGTGGTCTGGATGGACCGCCCAGAAAGACCCAGCACACAGCTCCGCAACTTGGGCTTAGAGTACACCGGTCAGTGCAAAGCACCATTATTACATCGCAGTTATTTCTTTCTTCTACAATAAAATGATTGATGTTGTTCTGTAACCTTTCTTTTCTTTTGTTTCCAAGCCAGATAAAACAAGGATGTTACTGTAGATTTACTGAAAAATGTCTTCTTTTAGGTTTGTCCTGGCAAGACAAGATCACAGCGCTGAGAGCCAAGATGACGAAGAGGAAAGTCAGCTGGTTTGTTGCCACGGCGTTGGACGAGATTGCATGTACGGATACTTTTTTTTAAAGAAATTCAAAGTGTAAAAGAAAAAAATCAGTGTGACCGTCAGCAAATGCATGCCTCTAAAGATGTAGTAGCAAAAAGTGGAGATATTTGAGTAAAGCACATTTTCCAGGATGTAAGAATTGCACAGTACAACCTTCACTCTTGAACACCTTTAAAAAGACATCTCCGCCCTGTATTTTGGATCCGCACCAGAAAATGTTACGTGTTCTTTGTCACTGCTAGAACATTTCAAACAGTTTCATAAAAATCATGCCAGTAGTTTCCTTGTACTGTTGCCAAACAGGCAACAATACATTTACCTCTTCTAAGTGTGGTTTATTAGTCTGGGCTATGGGTGGAGATATCCCGCAAGTTCCAAGTGTGAAACACATTTGTGCAGAGCTGGTTGAAGGAATAACGTATGAAAGGCCTCTCTGAGAGCCTTCTTGTTGATGTATAGTGTTGGTTACTTTTGTTTAAAACAAGCAGCAGCCGTGCCCGACATCACTTCTGTTACATAAGTCCGTTCTGATACATGATCACGATCCAAGGACCCAGGGATGCACGGGTGTCCCTCTACATGCCTGTCTGAGCAGCTCCTTCACCGAGCCTAATGAGCTCTTGCTTCTGATTGTGTGGTCTGAGGGTTTGTGTTGATTATAGTAATGCTGATTTTGATTGTCATCAGGTAGCACTCAGACAAGAGTGTTTCAATGGGCGTCAAATCCAAGGGGATTCGCTCAGGCATCCACAAAGGATGAGTGACAGGCCGATAATAACATCCATATTGAACACAAAACAAGTTGCGATTTTAGTTGAGACCAACTAAAGTTCCAAAGTTATAAAACTAGACTGTTGTCTGCTGACACTGTCTCCATCTTTACGGGATAAAACAATTTACCATGTTGTAAATATTATAGAGATGTAATGTTCTCTTGTTTCCTCTTCGCAGGGCTTTTTAACCTCCGTGGTGCAGACATCGAGTACAACCCAGTTTTCTTCGCATATGCCATTGTGGGTATGAACACAATAAGGTAAGGATATATAACAATGCATCAAAAGTATTGGCTGGATCAGTGCTCTGATAATTACCTTAAAGGCCCTGACACGCCGACGGCCAATGTCTGTGGCCCTAGTTTTTACAGTGTGTCCCGCACAGATGGCGCTAGTCGGCCCTAGGCGGCTGCTTTTTGACCGAATCAGCATGTTGAATCGTTGGAGTAGCCCGTTGGTGGTAGAGATCACTCCGATTGGCTGTTCAGCTTTAAGCAAATCAGTGCATGAGTAGAGACACGGACGAGGCGAGGAAAGCAAGCAAACGACTGAAGGGAAGAGGGCACACACAGAGGCTCTTCTCATTTTTAATTTCACCAGATCAATTCAGTCGTGGTCATCTGGAATGAAGTGGTGAGCGAAGAGTGAAAATGGTCGGCAAACGCTGCTTTGTTTTTATGCGTGTATCACAACAACTGCTTGTATACTTCCTCTCACGCAGGCGCAGAACGTATGTGTTAGTTGGCTGTTGGATGTAGTCTTTGCGGTGTGTTCAAGTGCAACTTTTGGGCCCAAACACCGGCCACGTGAGGCGATGCGACATTAGGCCTTCGTCGCCACTAGGTCTTTGATGTCGGCTTGGTGTGTCTGCGCCTTTAAGGTGCCAAATACGAAATTCAGAGATTAAAGGATTGCCCCCACTCAACTCTCGACATGTTAACAGCACAAACTGTGCAAACAACAGCGCTGACAGCGCTGACAGTGTTCACCTGAGGGAACTGGAGGGAGACCGGTACATTTGTTCGTCGTCGGTTGGATGTCGTTATCAGAAATTAGTTGGCACACACGAGGACTCGCTGGCACTCACATTCACGCATGGCCGGTGCGGCTACCTAAACAAAGCACTCAGAAGCTCGGATTACAACACACACAGACGGAGCGTGACTTCATTGTCTGCTCAGGATGCTACTCCATTATATCTTTACATAGCAAATAGTTGTTTGCTGCTATGTTAATGCTAATAATACAGGAATAAATGGTGATGATGCACTCAGAATTTAAACTAATTTTTCACAAACTACTAACGTAGTAACACACACACACACACACACACACACACACACTTGTTTACATACATTACCACTACCCAAACTTCAGGTACAAAGTTTTCACCTTATTGACTTATTTCTTTACTGAACTTCCCCTTCCTCTCTGCAGGCTTTTTGTGGACCTGAAGCGTCTTGCTGATCCCGCATTGAGAGACCACCTGCAGCTGGACTCCCCCTGCAAGCCCGACATGAGCATCCGTACGTACCCGTATGAGTCGGTGTACGCTGAGCTCCAGGCCGTCTGCGCGGCACACAGCCCCAAGGACAAAGTGTGGATCTGTGACAAGGCCAGCTGTGCTCTCACCCAGGTCATCCCCAAAGTGAGAGAGCAACATAAAAAATAGCTTCATTGTATCTGGGTTGTGTTTTCCTGGTTCATAGATCGGGCTACGCTCTCAAGCACCATCTGGATCCTTGTACTTTTAAAATTACACATTTCGTATCATGTAAACACATACGTGAAGGGTTATTAATGAGCACAACCTTAAATGACCTTTAAAAGCCACTCCCAATGTGCGTCATTGTTAAATTGTTGAAATTACTAAACTGAAAGTCAAGGCGGTATTCATTTTTATGGCTTTGACAGCACACACCTTTGCATGAAATATATATATATTTATTTAAACTGTAAATGTTCCCTCTTATTCTGTCTAAGGCCCACAGGACTCCGATTCCCTACACTCCCCTCTGCCTCGCCAAGGCTGTGAAGAACGCGACTGAGATTCAAGGCATGAAAAAGGCTCATGTAAGAAACTTTGGACCGCTATAAAATCTGTCGTGTTCATCCGCCAATTATTGGGTTCATGAGAACTTCTGCACTTTTCCCCAACAGATCAAAGATGCCACTGCCTTATGTGAACTCTTTGCTTGGTTGGAAAAGGAGGTATTTTCATTGTTTTTCTGACGGCATTAGATCCTTAGAAGTAATACCGCTTTTACTTGTCTTTCCGCATGACTTAGCGCTGCGGTTATTGTTTTATAGATTCCAAAAGGCATCGTGACAGAGATCTCTGCCGCAGATAAGGCTGAAGAATTACGCAGGTGGGTTTAACATTATCATTGTTTGGTTTACCAGCTCATCCAGTTCGGTTTCAATTCACCTGTAATTGGAAGGCTGCGTTTGAGATGTGCTGTTTAAAACTGTGCTGTGACTGGAGTTGTATCCCCCTCTACTGGACATGGAGGTGTAGTACAATGTGTTGAAAGGCCTTGAAATGAATAAGCTTTGTTCATTTTTAAAACGTTTTATTCTGAAACTTTGAAACATTTAGTCTCCTGTAATCAAGATGTGTGCTCTCTTGTGTGAACATGGTCCCTCTCTTAAGTTTACTCTTTTTCCTCAGTCAACAGAAAGATTTTGTTGGCCTCAGTTTCCCCACAATTTCAAGCGTCGGCCCCAACGGAGCGATCATACATTACCGGTCAGTTGGCTTATGAAACTGTCCCGGCCTGGTGTAATATGTTTGTGTAACTGTATCTGCTGCTTTGTTCTTTAATAATAGACTAAGTCTGACTTTTATTCTTTTTCCTTTAGACCACTCCCTGAAACCAACAGAACCCTCTCCTTGAATGAAGTTTACCTGATCGACTCCGGAGCGCAATACGTGTAAACAAGATAATTATGATTATTAGCCGTGTCTAGTATTGGTAGGACTTGTATGTATTTTATTCAGACAATCATCACCTCCATACCTAATGCCAAGAACACAGACGACATGGGAAGAGTTGTGTGTTTTTTGTGCGTTACTCACGTACATCTGCATTCACGTTCTGTCGTTGGCAGGGATGGCACCACAGACGTCACACGCACCATGCACTTTGGGACTCCATCAGCTTATGAGAAGGTAGATTTGTATATTTGCTGGTGCATAGTTTTCATTTTCAAAATAAGTCGTATCTTGAATTATTCAGATATTATTTCATTTGTTTCATGTGCTCGCCCCTTTTCCTCTAGGAATGCTTCACCTATGTACTGAAGGGACACATAGCTGTCAGTGCTGCTGTTTTCCCCAACGGAACAAAAGGTGTTGTCCTCTACTCTGACACGGGTTACCTTGCTCTATACTGTTATTACACATTACATTCTCAAAACATGTTCGGCATTGACAAACGGTAAGGCAAATATGATACATTCAGACAGTATTTCTTGAATATTCTTACTGTCTTTAGTTGAAAAAGTATCGTAAACATTGGAAACAGGATGTTTCAATGAAACCTGAGAAGTGCTTTCTGAGATATTACATCTGCTGGAGGGAAACAGGGTCAACCATAGCCATCTCATGGAGAGGAAAGGTTTGCTTATTCATGCATTTATGCATTCATTTTCCATCTTGCACTGGATAGAGCGAGGGGGAGCATCCTGGACATTAACACATAAAATCACTCAATCACGCAATTTATGTATAAACACAGTACCAGTCACCTTGGAATGAGAACATGTGTCCAAACTTTTGACTGGTACTGTATGTTTGTACCATTTTGAAACACTTGAAAACAACTAACAATGGATGGCTTTTTAGTGTATAACTTTATGCTAACAATAACCCCTCCCCCCAGGCCACCTGTTGGATTCCTTTGCCCGTGCAGCTCTGTGGGAGTCGGGGTTGGACTACCTTCACGGTACAGGCCACGGCGTGGGATGCTTCCTCAACGTCCATGAGGGGCCCTGCGGCATCAGCTACAAGACCTTCGCTGATGAACCTCTGGAAGCCGGCATGATCGTCAGTGATGGTATGGTGATCATACTTTTAAAAATACCTTAAGCCCAAATCCATTTTTACGTCCTTAAAAACTCTTAATTTTACCTTTTCTGCGTTTGATTATGTTTTAAATTCTCTTTCTTTTTTTCTAGAACCTGGGTACTATGAAGATGGATCTTTTGGCATTCGTATTGAAAATGTGGTCCTTGTTGTACCAGCTATGCCAAAAGTAAGTTATTTAACTGGGAACAAGGCCTTATGTTTATATAATCATGGAGTCATTGTTTGAAAGACATTATTTTCATTAAGGTGTTCTTTACTGAGTGATCATAGCATCAGTTTTAATTATGAGGAAAGTCATAATGTTTTTGTTCTCTTGTCTGTGTGCTCAGTACAACTACAGAAACAGAGGTAGTCTGACATTTGAGCCCCTCACTCTGGTTCCTATCCAAGTCAAGATGATGAACACAGAGCTACTCACTCAGAAGGAGGTAAGGAAAACTTCTTACTTGTTTTAAATCATCAGAATCAGAAATACTATTGATCCCCAGGGGGAGAAAATGCATTATGTTACAATTGCTCCTATTGTAGAATATATATATATATATATATATATATATATATATATATATATATATATATATATATAATATAATATAATAATATATAATCTAGGATTAGATGTGTTAAAATGCATCAATATTATAAATAAGAATATTAGTTGAACTTTACAGTATAAATAAATACATTAGTGCCAGAGTAAACCTCAGTTGACAATCAAACACAAATTCACCAATTCAAAATTTGTCTCAAAAGGTTTTTATTGGTAACATGATAAACATTTCAAATACAACAAATCCTCAAACGTAGCCTAATAAAGAGTTGGAGTAAAACATGTGGGACATTGAACACATTTAAAATCATCAACTCTGCATTTAAATGTTTAATAATATTCCCTGCTTTTCCTATTAAATCATGCACTACTCAAAGTCTCTTCCTGGTGTGTCGACCTCTCTTCTCTGTCCTGCAGCGGGACTGGGTGAACGAGTACCACAAGATGTGCCGGGAGGTGGTTGGAGCCGAAATGGAGAGGCAAGGCAGGAAGGAGGGGCTGGAGTGGTTGATCAGAGAGACCCAGCCAATCGTCTGAGGGCTGACTCCTGTGCAATCCCATCCTTTGTCCCAGGAGCACTGTATGATCATTTGCTCTTCAGTGATAATCGTTTGTATTTCTCTCATCCTTCTCTGTGTCTCACAGTCGGCTTCTTTTGTAAAGCACATTGTATCGGCAGTTTTATTAAAGATCATTAAAAAAATCAAAGAAATAACTTTTCTATGTTTACTACTTTGTGTCTCCAACATAATCAGCTTCTTCTTTTTTTAAACCTTGACATCATTATGTTAAGCTTGCCATTGTTGAGGCTATTCAAAAGTGGCAGAAGTTTCATAAGATGTAGAAAATGTGGAAGAAAGAAAGTATCTGACTTGTGAAGAATGAGTATAACACCACCAGTATGTACAGTATTCAAACACTATCCTAACCTGTATTTACAGAAGAATCCACAATGACAACTTTATACATAATTACTAGGCCTCTGTATAACTAGCATAATCCTGTACTTACATTTTGCACCTTTAATATTAAAGGTGCCCTGATGAGTGTTCTGTTTACATTCAGTGTTTTCCACCAGAATGCATTGTGTGTGTTGTTGAGGCCTTACAAACATGATTAATGCATTTTCTATTTTATAAAACATTTGCACTGCTATTATACAAATATTTAAAGTTACAATCTGGAAGATCTACGTTTCGGTAATTGCAGGTGTGTTTTTGGATCTCACTTCCCAGAGATACAAACTGTCGGGAATTCCCGGGAATGTTGCCGCAGACACCCGGTTTGTAAGGGGTCATCAGTGGGCCATAGGTTCAATCACCATTGCGTTACCTCATTCTATGATTGATTTGATTTAAATTAAAATCTTGGATATTATTACTTTTAAGTCCTGCATTGTTTACGTCCATGTTTGCTAGCTTGCAGTCTTCTTCTCCTAGTGGTGAAATACTCCACAGGGTAGCTGCATCTTTTAGGAACAGAAAACTGTCTTCTAGCCAGTGATGTCAAGACAGGGATTTTTAAACGGTAAAATCCAATGCAGTTTCATGGATCAATGTCAGATAATTATCCTTGTTTGCTCTTGCACCCAACCGCATTTTTTGTATTTGTAACAGTGAGTAAGGCAGCAGCAGTTACACTCTTAAAATTAGACGTAGATTAAGGTTTTCAATGGGTACACCAATGATTCAGGAGTGTACTTTCATGGGACTCACAACAGATTAAAACAAAGAATGGTCAAAATTTAGGCACCAGTGGATGAAATATTAGAACCTGATTGCCTGGCCCATGCTAGGGAATCAGGTTCTAATATTTATATTTCAGAATTCATAACGTAGGCTGCGGTCGATTAGTAAAACGTTTTTGTCCTGTGTCTTTCCCTAACCACTTTTCCTTGACCTCGATGGAAAATGTCATGAGATCAAGGAAAGATGTGAAGGAGATTTCATTAGGACAACCGCGAGGCTAAGACCGAGCGACTGCACCTACACTAGGCTACATAATTATGCGAATGCGGATGTTATTAACGTGGGTCTTTAAATGTAGCTGCAGCAAGGAGTTGTGGGACAACATCTCCTTTAGAAAGGATGGTACAATGTGTAACCTATGCTAACGAGATAAGAAAGAAAACAATGGAGCACCTTTCGTATCTATAATTCGACCAGCTCTCATTGTTGCTGCCACTTAAATGCTTCCTGGTCATTTCACAAAACAAACTATTCGACTGCAGCCCTGGTCTCCAATTCTTTCCTAAGATAACTTATTATTTTTTATTAGACTTGAACTACAAAAGACATTATACATCAGTTTTTTCACACTCATGATAACTAAACTGAATTGAATGAGTAAAATCATTGGAGTGCCCCTTTAATGGCCTGTACATGGTCACTCAGCAGCAGGGGTCAAAGCTCAGACCTTTCAGATTCCAGTGTGTCTCCTGCCCGCCTCGAGACATTCAGACAGCTTTTCCCTCCCAGCCCAACAATAACTCTTTACCATATTCTAAAGCTGCATGTAAAAAATCGGAGGGTCCAGGGTGACGCCATTGTTGGGATCCTTGGCGTACTCCTGAAACGACAGCGGCAGCGTCAGCGCAGTTTGCTCCTCTGGTCTCTGTGAGGCTTTAAACCCGCCCTCCTCTTCCTCCTTCAGTCCTACTGGCAGCGGGTTACTGTAGATGTAGTAGATCCTGGAGTTGTCCTTTGCTGCCTCTGGTTTCCTGAAGAAGGCGAGAGAGTTGATGAAGCTGGTAGACCTTTTCACTGCTTTGACCGCCACAGGGTCCGCCGGCTCGCCTCTGGTCACTGCACTCTCATACACCTGGGCTCTCTTTGACTGCCTGGTGGAGGAGATGGCACTAATTGCACTAATGACTTTAAAGGAGACATATTGTGCTAATTTTCAAGTTCCTACTTGTATTTTGTGTTTCTACAAGAACATGTTTCCTGCTTTAATGTTCAAAAACAGATTATGTTTCTCATATTGTCCGTCTGAATATACCTGTATTTGCCTTCGCTCTGTTTCAACACCTGTCGCTTTAAGACCCCTCTGACCAGTCTGCTCTGATTGGTCAGTGTTTCCGGGTCTTCCGTATCTGCGCTCTCTGCATGTTATTGCAGCCTGGGATTGACTGTAACGGTGCTTTTTGACCTATATAAAGTATAGTTGCGATATCAAAACCTTCCACAAGTCCTGACGGCTCGTTTAAAGGCACAGTTTCTGAAAAAAGGCTGTGTGCATGTCTCCGTGGATTGAGCATTTTGATACTTTCAAAGTGTTTATATAACACCTATATCTGCTGAAAATCAAGACCTATCTCACTTTTGACAATATGGGACCTGTAATATAGTTTTACATTACAATGCATTGTACTTATTTACAGTAACTTTAAAGACTAATGCTGTGTTTCAATCTGCACACTTCTGTACTTACATTGGCTATTTTGAGTGCACACTGAGAAGTATGGCAAAATACAGTGCACTATGAGTACCTGGATTATCGTTATAATTTTGTATTAGTACACAAGATAAGATGCAACAGTCTTTAGCGTTTTAAACTACCTACGTAGAAACTTCCATGGATTCTAGTTAGGGTGAGAAATATTTTAAAGTATCAAAGCATATCTGACATCTGATCCTCACCTGGTGCGGTTGTAGCAGACAGTGATGCAGTACAGGCCGGTGATAGTGAGGATACATAAGGCCAGGGCAATGATGACAATGTTAAACACTTTGAACTCTGGGTAGAAGGAAAGAAGCACAGGATTTTCACTCAGAAGAAACACTTAAACATCATTCCTTCAGTTAAAGTCTATGGCTGTGGAATTGAATTGAACTGATATAAAAGCGTACAACACACCAGACAGAGTTGTCATCTCCTGGTCATGCAGTCCCAAAGCTGCCGTCCCGTTCAGATGGAGGCTGTCTGCCGTCATTTCTCCGTCCTGTTGGGCTCCACTCATGTTGCTGCCATTGGCTTCCAAAACATGGAGTAAAGGCTGAGCTTCAAGCCTCTTCTCACTGGTTTCAATAGAAACCCGGGCCATGTGACTCAAACAGCTCGACTCAGTCGCTGTGGAGACACCCACTCTTTTGTCAACCCCTCAGTTCAACTTGGACACCCCATCTTCTCCCTCCCCTCCACTCCCCTTGTTTACTGCTCATTATTCCGCTCAGCGTTTTGGGGGGACACCAAGGGGAGGGAGATTTTGGGCCTTTTATACTGTTTGTAATAAGCTCTGAGTGGTGACCCAAAACCAGAAAGACCACCATTGAAAATGTGTGAGAGGAAGCAAAGAGGAACTCAATTACAGTTAACTCTGAATATGGTGCTCTCGTGAGTTTTCAGCTTTTGTAAATCCTCCGATGCATCCAGACAACTGAAAGAACAGAAGACCGTCTGCCATCCGCACTCGTGGTTAATATTCAAATGTGTGTCATGTGCCATCTTACTTTCAAAAACATCTGTATCGCATTAGGCCTACAACTAGCGACTATTTTCATTGACATTATATCTGACAATTATTATTTTGATTAATAATTGAGTCTATAAAATGTCAGAAAATAATAATAATAATAACATATATTTTTTAAATGATCCATCACAAGTTCCAAAAGTCCAATTGTACGTCTACAAATTGTTCGATTGGTCCAACCAACTGTCCAAATTATGAAGACATCATTTACGATGACAGAAAAGAGAGAAAAGCTGCACGTTGTTGTGTTTGAGAGTTTGGCTGGAGATGACTTAAGCAATTAATAAATTATACATTTCCTGTCGATTAACATCTTAGGCATTATAACAAATCTCATAAGGAGTCATTGAATCATAAAAAGTACCTTCTGCAGAATATCAACTTAAAACTAATTTTCAATAAGACTTTTCACTAAATCTGCACTGATCAGACCGACATAGCATTGTCTGTCGTACTTCTACACCTGCCCTACCTTGTGTCACTTACGTCGCTGCTTGCTTTGTGTGTTTCGGGGACAGGGGGACAGGAAATCAGGCCGTCCTCGGGCCGATGCGAGAGCCAAAGCCAGCAAAAAGGCAACAAAGACAGCATTCTTTTTTCTCCTTATGCCTCACTTCACCCTGCAGCACCATGAGACAAATTATGCAATTAGTTGAGCTTCTAATTAAAGCAGGGTTTTGTTTCCCTGTTTGACAAGAGAAGCTGCTCTATAGAGTGAACTTGGAGAGAACTTAACCTTTTTGCGAGTGACCCTTGTGTCAACCTGTTCTTGGGTGGAGTTGCTACATATGATGATACACAACATGTGCTAAAGATAGGAGAACATTATTTGTAACTCAGTTTAGTTTAATTTGAGAGAAATAGTGATATGAACCAGCTCTCATCTAAGCCACTTAGCTTTGAAGCCCATTACTGGAACATTTTGTTTCTTTCATGTTTAACTATCCTCCACTAGGTGTCAGACCTTGCCTGCATGTTCAGTCTGGACTCAACATACCTCAGTAAAGGACAGCTCTGTGGTATTTATCAGTCCGGCAGCTTGATCTTGAGCGACAGCGGTGGCCTTTATATTATAAGTCAGCAGTAAAGAAAAACAAAGACAGACAGAGATTGACTGATTAGGAAATAAGCTGTGACACAGAGGCTGACATATATGTTTATTAGCCTCCTAAACTTCTTTAACTGCTGTTTAATTTTAAATGTGGGTGGCATTCAGGTGGTATGGTTTATTTGAGCAGACCAGTATGAATAAACCAACTCTGTCTGTGGCAGCTATCATGGGAACAAGATCGGGAATATTCCAACTCAGTGTTTCTCAGTTTCTCCCAAAACTAAAATATTAACACTGTGGAGGAAATTGCTAAATTTATCACGATGGATAATCAGTTGTGGGGTCATAATATTTACTCCTTTTGTTGTTTTTCCTTTTCTTGAAGGTGTGTCATATCCAAGAGTAATTTTAATCATTATTGTTGTATATCATAGGGTTAATGAAATGTACTTACAAATAACACCACATTACATCCATTTAGATGTTTGTGGTTTGACGCTGTTATTCAGAGAGATTTCAGAATTAAATGTAAATTGTTTAAGCATGCACACTGGAGTTGATCATGGGAAAGTGATATGATTTGAAAAATATATATTTTTACAGGTAATAGGGACTGGATCAAGGTGGGAATAATTATATTTTGGGTCATAAATGACTATAATCCAGAGAATAAACTGCTTGTCCTTGGTTCACTTTATGAGAATTTGTTTTGTAAAACTTCTCATTAGTTATGACAATGCTTCCTCAACAAAAGGAGATTAGAGTCATCTGGTTTTGCTTTGCACACTTCATTGAATTAATTTCCGATTCAAATAGTTTAGTTTGAACTCTTGAACTTATTTAGAATCCCGACTCCTTTCTAAAATGTTACTCTGTTACTTTTAAAAGAGCTATTCAAGTACATTTTACTGTGTTTCTGGAAACATATCATTTAAGTACTAGAGACTGTTACAGGAGAGTTCTGGCCCAGACAGGAGAACCAAATATAACAAAAGACTTAACACTTTGAGAGTATGAAGAGAATGGAAAGGGATCAATAAAAATACAAATAAGATAAAACAATGTAAGGTTGATAAAATAACAACAATTAATATGCCACAACAGGGAATATAAAACCTTACAAGTAAATATATATAATGGGAATCTAAACCCGAACAGACAATTACAATGTATAATGTAATGTAATAACAGCTACTTTGCTCATCTCCAGTGAGAAACATTTTGAAATAGTACAAACACATTCCTGAAGTTTCATTTCACTGGAGTAGGACACGGTATATTATGTTAGTATGCAACCTCGTACTGTTGTAGCCACATCTGGCAGCTGCTAATGCAGGGTGCTTTCATCAATTGAGTATTGAGGAGGGAAAGTATTTATACCGTTTATATAACATAAACCTTCTTGATGTGCTGTCAGGTTGAATAAGAAGTGTATCTGTCAGGATGTCAGCTTCAGGAAACACACTAAATAAAATATTTAATGTCAGTGTTAATGCATGCTCTTACTTTCACAGTGTATCCACAACCAGCACCTCACTAATCAGTGCAACCGACTGTTAATATACTACCTCATAACTTTTACTAAGTCTCTCCGTTATCAAGCAGAATCAGCAGTTTGTGTTTTACATTTAGCTTTTAGGCATGTTTTATCCACAGCAGCTTACAGTGACTGAGCAGGTGAGATTTCATGTATTGCTTAATGACTTGTGGTTATTAGACACGCTGGCGTGGACCCAACATCTTCATGAAAAGTCATTATTTCCTTCACTTATTTCCTCACCCACTTCCACTTTCTCATGCTTATGATTATGTGTTATCTTTTGAAAAATGTGGCATCTGCTGCTCCTACAAAGAATTTAATGCCACAAATGTAATTTAATTTTGGCTTCATGTAACGCTATCATAAGCCCTGGTTGAAAATATGACTACATTTACAGAGCGGATCCACTGAGAGGTTATAAAATGCAGTCAACTCAATCATCTCTCCTATAATCTTCCCCAAACCCTCCCCACTCTCTCTCACTGGCCAGGGAATTCCTGACCATCCCTCATCGCCCTGCCTCTCCCCTCCTCACCCTCTGCCTCCCCCATCTCTGTGTTTATACAGAGGCTGGTGGGGAATTAGCATTCTGGCGTGATCCATTTGTTCTGACGTGGTTCAGTGGGAAGGTCCCGCCTTGATTTATTGCACTTGTCAGTTAAACTTCTGGAGGTAAATTTTAATACACAAAGCTTGGGCCCCGTATGCTGGCCGAGTGTTTGCCTCTCTCATTGAGAATGAGTGACTTCTGCACATGGTGAAAGACTCACTGCTGATGGAGGTTTATTATATACAGTAGAAGTGATGGGAAATGTATACACCAAAAGCAAGATTATTATTATGAAGGCCCATATTGCTAACATTGCATGATTTCTTTATCAAATACACGAGGATTTCATGTGTATGAATTGAAAAGTAGGTCTGATCCTAATTAGAAAGATGTCTTCATGTATGTACATAAGTAGAGGAAAAAAGGGATTTGTATGATTGGTATCCTTTGGACATCACACATCGCTAATTACAGCTAAAACAATGAACTGATTAGAAGGAAAATGAGTCTGAAATTATTTCAATAATCACTCATCATCAAGTTATTTTTTGTTTACAAAACAATTGTAAACTGGATATCTTGAGGTTCAGGATTGTTGGTCGGACAAAACAAACTATTTAAAAGCACCATCCTGGGCTTTAGGAAATAAGAACTTTTATTTATTTTTAATATTTCAGACAATTTATTAATTGGGAAAAGAACCTTGAAGATCGATATAATCAATGATGACAATAATTGTAAATTGCAGCCCTAAAAGAAAGTACAAGTAACTTATGAACCATGCATGCTTGAGTCGCATCATTTGTAACTGCACACAAGTTATTTGGTCTCACATCTGGCCATTAGGATTGCAAATCTACAGCATTTCTCATTAGCAGAGCCATGAGGCACACATTAATCAGATTATGTGCGTAATGTAAATGAACTCAAAGGGGACATTACTCGTTCAAACAACTTGAACAGTGGACGGCTGGGTATTTATTTCATTTTCATAAAATTTGAGGTGTAATCCAGTCAGTTTGAACGCTGTTCAACAGGGGGGCCTGGGTACATATACCAAACAATTAAAACATAATAAACTGTAATAACAGTCTGTTGCACAAGTGTACTGGTGTCAAGACACTGAAGTGCTGAAACAAAGAAAACTACAAGAATAGCTTCTGTAAAAAGTCTTAAAGGGTGAATTTCAGACAACATTTATTTTCATGACGGATGTTCTGTTCATGAAAGATCTGTTCTCTTGAAATGAAGTTAAAAACTAATTTGGCAGTAAGGAGAATAGAGAATGAGCAGCTTCAGAGACAGGAGATGCAGAGGAGCCGTGAAAAGTCATACTATATATGTGATTTAATGATTCCTGCTGTCATTGCTTCTGTCCAATTAGAATCGAGCGCAGGATGTCTAGGCCCTCAGACGGCTGTGAAACTTTACCAAGTCGTATCGAGAAAAGAGGCTCGTACATGATGCATGACCCATTAAAACATGCTAATGCGATACTTCCTTGACCCTGTCTGACCCTGGACCCCATACTGTACTACACAGGAAAGGAGCTATGAGCCGAATCAGTTAATTTACAAATTGTGTCAAACAAACACAGTAGTGGACAAGGAATCAAGGAACACTGAGGCGTATACAGATGAATACCTAGAAGAAACACATAACTGTGTGTGTGTATGTGTGTGTGTTTGTGTGTAGGCCTATGCCTGTACAAGAGTGTCCTGTGTGTACTGTAACAAAGAGCATTAATAACTGTCAGCTTTACATTCTCCCTGAAGATTCCCAGCAGAGATTTACTCTCCTCTATTTTCAATTTTATAAAAACAAGTTTGTATCCTATATGGTATAGCTCATATGTAATCTCCCAATGTCTAACACAATCATTTAAGGGGCTCTGAAATATCTCCATTTCAATTCAGGGATTCACTGCTCCTGAGCCTGTACGGCTGCAGACGTTAACGCCTCAGGCTGGGATTAACTTGTGTTAGTATGAGCAGGAGAATAAGCAAAGACCTGTTGTCAGATGTGAAATACTACTTTTCTATCATATCTCTAAATAATAAAGAAAATTATGCTTACATTCTGGTGTGCAGCAGGTTTCAGATGTTTGTCAACAGCCTTTGACTTGTATTATTCAGTATTTATGATGGTAGGCTACTGTAAAGGCACACACACTCAATCATTCTGGCTAGGGCAGAGCTATGCTGCATTAAGGGACCACACTCAATGCTCCAATAGGATGATAACGATGTAAGGTGTTAAGGCCCTGTCACACATATCCGTACGACAGACACGTATGCCTGCGCATACGAAATATCGGCAATAGGTTGATATAAATTAAGTGGTAAACACCTGTGTGTACCACATGGCTTTCCCATTGGATGAAATGAACCGGTGTAATATGAAAGGTAACACTCCTAAAATCAGTATCTTTCAGCTCTTAGCACACACTGTATGCTAACAAACATCAGTCAAAGTTAAGGACTAGCTGGTGAATATAGTAAATAGGTATATCTAAGCTAGGTTTTCAGTG
The DNA here is from genome assembly GCF_900634415.1 of Cottoperca gobio. Classification (NCBI taxonomy): domain Eukaryota; kingdom Metazoa; phylum Chordata; class Actinopteri; order Perciformes; family Bovichtidae; genus Cottoperca; species Cottoperca gobio. Next base: position 16,347,382 of record NC_041355.1, read on the forward strand.
CACACTTCATCATTGTGAGAAACATTTGCTGTCTTACTTAAAGAAAAAGTAAAAAATATCCAGTACAAAGATATGACTATGGTGTGTTAGCTTAAAGACTAGAAGCAGAGGGAAGCCTAGCACTGTCTAAAGACAAACACACCTCCCTGCAACCCAGGAACTTATTAGCTGTAGCTACCAAGATATCCACCAGTACAAAAATAGTCTCCTGGCTTTTGTTTATTGTAGAATTACAGTGTGAAGTCACTGCACCCAGCTGTTAGTGGTTGAGTCATGTCTTTCACACATAGCAGCTCTGTAAACATATAGGCTACAAGCTACCTGCTTCCACGTCATTCCAGCCTTTGATTTAAGCTAGGCTACACATAGGCTACTGGATGTGCAACATGAATCATATCTTCTCATTTTACACGCATGTGTGCATATGTCCAAAGCCCCTACATAATGTCTTTATTTAAGATAACAAAATGCTGTCGGAAAAAAACATTATCTTGTGTTTTGCGTATATAGCTAAGCACCTGTAGGTCAGAGTTTGTGTATATTTTTTTAATCAATGATCATTCTGTCCTTCATCACATGCCCCTCGCTTTAATTCGGCCACATTTAAAATGAGCAAAAAAGAAAACCTTCCCATGAACTCGGACCACCTACTGTCTCTGTCTGCCTCTCTACTACAGAGGAGAGGGGAAAAGGATCGCTATGTTGCTTCACTTCAGCCTCTAAAATAACATTACAATATAAATATCCTGTCAGTTTAACAGACTGAGGTTAGAGGGAATAAGGTGACTGATGATCACAAATGTTGGGTGGATTTGGTCAGTTGCTAAATTTATATATGTTATAACTGAGTGTTTGATGAAAACTTAAAAAAGAAAGTTACCTGTATCTATGACGGTGTATAAAGACAATTATAGGTTTAAAATAAATTATTACGGAAAGGCAAAATATTCAGAGAAATTTTTTTAATTTAAAGTGTTACATTTACGAGAAGAAACTTACAAATTTACGAGAAAAAACGTTAGTCAGGAGGTGCAACAGAATGGAACATGGCGATATCCTTGCATCTTTTCCTTTGCATTTTTTGTCCTAAATTTGTGAGTTTATTCTCGTAAATTCAGACTTTATTCTCAGGTTATTACCACCCTCCCCCATGGCTCCATAATGTTTTTTTTTAACCTACAATGGCCCTTAAATGACATTGTATGTATCCCTGATTAGGGATAAATAGTGTTAATAGAAACAGCTATTTTACTATTACTATCCTTTAATATTCAAGTTGTTTTTAAATGCACTCAAAAATAAATAAATAAAAGTCACAAATGGGGAAAAATCTGCATAATTTATTCAATCAACATTGGCAAAAGAGTTGACAATTTAATGAGTTTATCTTGACAAACAAAGTGGTTGGTTTTTTGTGGATCCCCATGAAAACACACACACACACACACACACACACACACACACACACACACACACACACACACACACACACACACACACACACACACACAGTAAAAGGCTTGATATCCAGACAAACCTTCATTTCAAGGAAAACAACACTCCAGTACTATGTTAAATATGTGCACTACTTGCACATCTCTAGTATTGAACACGGCACACTCATACAAGCATGTGTGTGAAGACCCTGCGGGGTCCCAGTGAATTCTGTTATCTGAACAAAGCCCATCAGACATCTATTTATCTTGCTATGTGTTACAAAGCAGACTGGGGAGTCTTAGTTAAACAATTTCTTCAAAACAAACTCCTTCTTCCAAAGCTGCTGTTGGCCAGGAGAAGTCTGAGCTGGAGTGGCTGCAGAGGGGAACTGAGGTCAAAGAGACGATCTCTGGAGAGAAGAGGAGTAAAAAACAACATTAGGGAAATAATTGACTACTTTAAATATGCTCATGTTAGTCGGAGTTTATTGATTTTTTGTATTTTGCCGATGCAGAAAATGTATGAGATGTATTTACCTCTTTTCTTTTCTTTTTCATAACTTTTCCTCTTGTAACTTTCAGCATTACACTTCTCTCAATGCATCCTCTCCTCTACAGGACACATTTATTGCATTTGACAGCAGCAGATTTATCAAGCCTGTCTTTGATCATCTACCTCTAATATTGCTGTATTAACCCTCTTGAGGTGATAGCTACTATCTGCAATCCATCAAGTACAACTAGGTTATCCATTTCAAGAGCTGCCAGAGGAGATAAGGAACCTTTGGAAAAGCAGCACTGGAAAATGTACAGTGATGAAGAAAATATCTAAATAACATTAGTGTAGATTGTATTTAGATTAACGAGCCATTTATCATGAATATGAAGAAAGATAAATGACTGGTGCACTTTGTGAGGTAATGTGTCGTTAGCAGAATTTCACTGTTGACCTTTCAGCAACCTGTTTAATGTCTAAAGAAGAAAAAGTGTCCCGTTGAAGTTAAATCAAATTTGGCCCCATAGATTGAGATAAATGACGAAATATGTTCTGACTACAGAGAAGCAGTACTGGCTGTACGTGTCACAATCCTCCTTATCTTGCATAATGTAGTTGTTTCACAATATCACTTGCCTCTTTTAAATGTGACTGCAGTCATACAAGTCGTGCACCTTTATGCACACAAAATACATAACATTTGATAATAACAGCTACACCTTTTACATCTGCTGAAACAAAATAATGGAGTATAGCTTTGTGCTGCATATGAAATGCAAGTGTAAGCTTAATAAATAACAAAAACTATACTATATACTATAAAAAATACAGATTTATCATGGTGCTTAAAAGATTTGTGTACTTTTTTATGATTATTAATGTAAAGCATAACGTGTGGTATGTCAGTGTGCGCCATGTTCAGGATTATACATTAGCAGTGCATTACAGGGACACTTATCCTCGCCCTCTGACCTCATTGAGATAGTTCAGCGTAATGTCAAACTGTGTTACGTGACATTGTGGCAGGACTGTAATGCAGACCACCTTTGTTGAGTCTGACATTAAGGGGACATTCCCCATTGTACTTTTAAGATGTCAGTAGTATGTAATGTTGAATGTATACAGGAATTAAGCAGTGATTCAGTGTTGCAGCACAAGTGGTCTACTTCTAGTGTTGTTTAGTGAATTCCGACATGTTCTAGATCGCATCATGTGACTGAAGAGGAAGTGATGGGAATTCAAATACAAAGTATCTGCATGAACATATTAATGTGGATAGTTGGCAAATATTACACCATGATGTGTGATTCCTCTGACGCCACATTCTGAAAATGCAACAAGTGGCATTCACAATGGCTGAATATAGAGTCCACTTCCAGATGCAGTTCCTTTAATGGCTGCCGAATGCTGGCTCCAAAATCCAACTGTTTTGAAGACAATGGAAACGCCCCAACTTCTCTGTGGGAATGCAAAGTAGATCAGAGTCAATTCACTGTGTTTAAATAAATAGACATGTCTGTCAAGTTTCAACACTAAGAGGAGGTCAATGCCACATGACCCACCTAAGCTCGATTCAGGCTCCAACCCATTGACCAATTGTGGATTTTGGGGCTCCTGTAACTTATAAAGATGGAAGTAAATGGAAAAAACAAAACAATTGTTGCTTTGTTTGAATTGTAATGTGATGTCTGATTGTATATTTCTGTTTTTTAGGTTATGAGTACAGTATAAAAACACTATACACTTCACAGAGCAGCAAGGGACACAAACAAGATATTGATTTCAGAAAGTGACAGTCTGTTGGCACGGCATCACGGTAGGGAAATGAAAAGTTAACTTTTTTTGACACTCAATGATCGATTCTGCCGGCTCGTGGTCATTTCAGGTTTCTCTGTAGAGCGACAGACGGCTCCAGGAAGAATCCTCAACAACATTCCTGGTTCCTCTCTACCATGTCACTGCAAACAGCAGGCCTGACACGCTGGGTTCAGTTTACTGTCTGCTGGCAAAGACTGTAGTGATTAGGGGAAAGAAACATCTATAAAATGATGGATTAAACTAAATCGGATAATTCAATCAAATCAAATTGTTTCCATGTTGCCTTGTAAAATGCAGTGCAATGATTCAAGATGAGGACCTCCAGTCTTGTCAGGCCTAAAGCTTCAAAATAAGCTATTACAATCAGATTTAATAGCAAAGGAATTAAAAGGTTTGTGAATGTCAGGGAGGAATGTGTTGTATCATAGACTGCTCAGATACCCTTTCACTTTGACACAAAACTGCTTCTTGTTAGATAACAAGCATGCACGATTTTGAAATCCAAATGCACGTGCAAATGATCGACTTGTTACAGTAAATAGTCAAAGTGATTGATTTGTTTTCAGGATCAAAAAGTCATTTTCCTCCCCTGACTGTTGCCCCCGTGTTGATAAATGACTGGTTGTGAAAAATGAGCAGGCACCTGAAACCATATTTTACTCAGATGTGTTCCATACAATGCTGTCATTATTCGTCCCTGAGCAATATCTTACTCATATGAAAGCTATTTCTATATACTCAATCAATCATCACTGCAGCCTGCCACTGAATGATGACACCTAGCAGCAGGATGGCCATTAAGCCTGCTTAACAAAACTCTCTTTACATTTACATAGGTCTATATATATTCAATTTAACAAACAAACGTATGTGACTTATCCCTATCTCAGCTGAAATAACCCTTTTATGAGTGTTTTTAGTATTTGGCCCATTGATCATGAAATCCATTGACAAGAAAAGGACTTTTTTAGTCACCTGCCAACTGCCTGTCAGTTTGCTTTTTAGTTTTCTGCAAAGGATTTTCTTACTGGAACTTGGCATTAGGTTCTTTTGCCAAAAGACCAAATATTGCTGACTCACTGACAGGCTCAGAGACATCCAAGTTGGAAATGATACATACATCTGTCAACCAAGCAACGGAGAACATGTGGAATGTATCCTGACCTGGAATAGAAGCAGGTGGTCAGTCTGTTTGGTCAGCCGCATATTGTTTATGTGGGTCAGTCAGTTCTTCCGTTTAAATGGTTCAGTTATCTTTCCATCTGTTAAAGAAGGACTACATGTCTATTTCTAAGTGCTTATAAATTATGTCCTCTGTTATCCAGCCAACAAAACAGATTTTGGCAGCAGTACCAACAATGATGAAGATGATCCATCATATAACAAGTCGGATGGCTTTTCTCAGCAGTGCAGGAAGCTTCACCTCATCTTGTATTTGAAACTGAATGTAAGCACTGCTTGTTTTATCAGATTTTATATCTGTAACAGTATGCAATAGCACGAAAACAATATGTCAGATGCAGCTCAAAGTGACTCTTCAGCTTCCTCTGTGAACTTTGGCACAATGGGGCTTTGAGACAAACGGTAACGGTAGTAATACTAACTTTCTCACTGTGGCAATACGAACATGCTGATGTTAAGCACGTATAATGTTTATCATCACCATCTTAGTTTAGTGTGTTAGCAATGCTAACATTTGCTAATTAGCACTCTGTTGAGGCTGATGTGAATATCATTAGTTTGCAGGTATTTAATTGTAAACCAAAGTTTTGTGCAAAATAAAGGTTTTACCTAATGAGGGACCAGCAAACATATTACTATTCATCCTGAGGGGCACATGAACGTCTGCACCAAGTTTCACGTTAATCAACACAAAGGTTGGCAAGAAAACCCCAAACACAGATGTTAACCTCATATCGGGTCGAGAGGCAAGTCAGGGGATCACCAAAGTTATTAAGATTCATCCTCTGGGCGACATTAATGTTTCTACCAAATTTCATGTAAATCCATCCAACAATTATTGAGCTGTTTCAGTCTGGACCAAAGTGGTGGATGAACTAACCGTGCAACTGACATTGTGATAGTTCTGTGATAGTGTGGCTGAAAATACAAAGTTTACACACATATTTAGGTGACTGGATCTTTCTATTGGTGAACCACAAAGCCGTCTGACTTGACTATTTAAACTTTTAATTTATTTAGTTTTTTCATGCTCATAAACTAAATATTCCATTTACCTTTGTTCTTATTGAGTCGGCAGCATCTTGATATTCATCAGTAAGAGAGGAACAGTATATTCAAGGGGAAAATATGTTCCCCATTGACATGCCGAAACGTTTGCATGTTTGTTTCACATGGCCAGAATAAATTGGTGAAATTGAGACTTTGTCCTGAAGATCTTTGTGTGTGCTACCTTTTTACTTTTGAATACTCAACGCTGGAACTTTCTGAACTTAAGTTTAGCACCACAAACAAATACTCAGAACACATTATTTTGTTAACTAAGTGATGCTATAATTGCATTTTACTTTGTTTAAAAACTAATGCAACACATGCATCAATTGTGGACCTTTCACTGACACTTAATGGTTTGCTGCAGAGAGCATGGAGCTACTGCGTGTGTTTGGTGACAGAACATTTAGTTAGAGTAGATCCAGATCTTATTCCACTCTGGGAGACTTTCCACCACCGTCCTCTGGAGAGGATGCACAGTGACCAAGCATCTGATGAATATCAAATCAACATGACTCAATGTGACATGTTTATTTGGAACTACAGTTGAAATCTAAGCCAAGAATGTCTGCTATTATATAAAATATGTTTTTCCACAGTTAATTGACCTGATTCTTATTTCGTGAGCAAAACAGTAACTCCTGACTTTGGCACATTACAGGCTCAATATGCCATGTATTTCTCATCTGTGAGAAAAGAAACTGGCTAATTCTTCATGTCAGATGTTAAATCCCACTGATTTATGTTGCCGTTGGCAAACACTACTGTGCCTCTGTTGGTTTTCTCACCATGTTGCCCAAAACCTTCTCTCTGGGAACTACATACTTGATCAAGGAGTGCATACATAACAAATAAAGATGACCCAGGACGCATGTATACATAGCTCTCTGGGAAAAAGATGTCACCATGCGCTCCCGGGGAATCATGCATGTGTGGGATGCAGGAGCTGTGCCCAGAAATAGATACAGACCTCTTGTATGGAGATGTACAGCTCCCCCCTCCTCAGTTTGTTTTCACAGGATGGACACGGGAAAGAGCTTGCTGAAGCAAAAACCGCATTTCACCCCATCGTTCATATTCATTTTTATAAATTTGGGAATTTTGTTGAGGCCACATCCCTGGAGAGACAATGTATCTTGGCTTCAGGCTACGAGCATTCATCTGGCAACGCACTGTTTCCCAAAATGCGTTAATCAATCAAGGAAAGGACATTATATAAACAGACTTTATGCTGAAATGTTTAATTAAATGTCAAAATGAAGAGAAGAATGTGTAGCTGCATTTTCTTTTTCTAAAATAAAAACACTGCACCGACACGCATTTAATAGACAACATGATATCATCCCTAATCTCCATATTTTGCCACTTTGACAGAAGCCCTCTGCGTAGTGTTTTGACACAGAAAGGTCTTTCGTGGTTAACGTTGTAACATGTGCACCTGGTTAATGTTGTGAAACGGTTGTGAAACTTGGTTATGGTTAGAAGAAAGATCATGATTCGGGTTAAAATAAATGCATTCGTTACGTAACTTAAGCTACAAACGTAACGTCATGTGACTCGGTCACATAGCGCCACAAAAAGTTATAACGCTGTCTGTAAAAATAACTCTACTTTTGGCTTCACACAGGACATGAACACCAGTCACCTGGGGGAAGTCCTGTGTTTGTTTGACGTATCCACCACCGCTCCCTCGCACCTGCAGGACTCTGAGAAACTGGCACTTAAATTAAATAGATATTCCAACAGTTAACAGTTTGTTATTTTAATTTATTGGTAAAAATTGCAAAGTCATCATTGTGTAACGCATATATGATTGAGTAGGGACCATTTTGAAAACCCTTGTTGTTGGACATCTGAGACCTGAGAGTCAAAATATCTTGTAATGTAATGTCATAAATTGTAAAAGAAGATAATGTGATTTTGGCTGTTTATTGAAATGAAAAGATATCTCACGGTTTCATATCTCAGAGTTAATTGTTACTGAAATGAATGAAACTCATCAGCTGCCTTAAGACTAATGGTCTGCTTTCCAAAATGGTCAAAAGTAATATATTAATAAAAAAGTAATAAATTGGCCTTAACATGCAAAAGCCACCAGTGTGTTGCTTTAAGAGTTTGGCCTAAACACCTCGTAAACAAAGGTTGTCGTTGAACCCCATTTACAGATATGACCTCAGTGCTTCCTGAATTCAGCCGACACATGACGACACTACCTCAACACAAAAGTGATTGTCATGAATTATGTTTCTATTGTGTCAGAATAAACAATGCACAGCTCCGTCAACCTAAACAGGGGATTTTTCAAATAGTTCTGTGCTGTTGGTCCGTTCCCTCGCAGTCCGGCATGCTGCTCTTTAAGACGGGGACAGTTTCGGGCCGGGCTGCCAACCCAAACAATGTAATCACATACACTCATGGTACAGTGAGCACTCGTCCAAGCGTGGAGAGAGGGGAGGGAGGTATTAGGTTCTCTTCCCCAGAGATCAGACACACCGGAGGCGCGCAACCATCTGTGCTGGGCGGCTGTGATGGAGCTCCTTCACTGCTGACGACTGAAACACTGAGAGGGGAGAATACTTCTCATAGTTTGATGTTTTAGATATTAGCTACTTCTCATGTTTTGTTTTTTCACAACCGCAGATAAAAAATAATTAATTGTAAATAATATTATGCATTAAGAGATATAGAATGTGTATTCTCAGCCTCACACTACAGTATTATCCATTAATAACAGGTGGTGGAGGCCATAGTTCAAGTACACTTATACAGTATCTGACATGGGAACGCACACGTTGACTTGATGGTTGATTTGTTACGATGAAGAATTATATCATATTTGGCCGATGATGAAGAATGACGCTGTCAACTGCTTCAAGACAAGATGTCGTATCATCTCCTATTGATTTATGTGCATTTCTCTCACTTAGGACCTGAAGATCACTTCAACAGTATTCTGTCACTTCCATACTCAATCATTCACTCAGTTATTATCGATCATTGTTATCATTAAGGGCCTTTAACAAGGGGACTAACTTGGTAATGACAGTTTTATCAGGAACGCACATGTTTCACCACGCTGAGCATTTCTAATCATCACAAAGCTTTAACAAGGCACTTATGATAAGCCCTTTAAATATGCACTTCTACATCAGTGACATTGTTATCGTACTGCTTTCTAACTGCTTCATCTCCTCGTAATCAGTGACGATGAATCACTGCAGCCTGAGAACATATTTGTCTCCATGGAGAATTTAGCACCCATTTAGCATTTAGAGAATTTAGCACCAATCTGAATCTTCACTGTGGTTACTGAAATATGGGCGCTGGTATTATAATTGCTTCTATACTGTAATATGAAAACGTACAGCTTCTATTATCACGTGTGTATGAGTACTTATATACACAGTCATCACATCACACATATTGAAGCACCAACAGTGGTGGAAGAATATATATAACCTTACATTTCACTAGGAAGTCACATCGAGATTAAAACTTATTTTATAAGTGAGACCTAGTCAAGATTTTACTGTTATATACCAACAATAAAAAAAGACAATACATTAGCAGAGCAGCAATAATTAGACATGTGTTTGTTAGGTAATTGAAGAAGCTGCAGTTAGCAGTGACCACTTTCTTTTGCTAAGTTTAAAATCATTGAAAGTAAAAAGACACTGAAGTTAAAGCTTGGCCTGCAGATTGTTCCAGGAAGAAGTACTTTAATCCTTAACTTAAGTAGAAGTACTATAGTCATTACAAGTAACACAACAGTAGTATTATCACCGAGATGCATTTACCTGTAGTATCAGGTGTACTTTGTATCAGAAGTACTTATCATGCAGAATGTCTCCTGGCAGCATTTTGAAGATGCAGCCAGTCTAAATTAAACAACTTTATAATACTGTTATAATAATAATTAATAAACTAGCAGTTTAAGTACATTTTTCAGCAGCTTGCTTTGTCCTTTTTTTGTGTAGATAACTACAGAAACTATTTCTAAACTACATTTTGGGCCATAAAAAGGAAATTACTTTACCATTATGTCTGTAGTTAAAGTCCCTTTGACCAGCCCCTTCTTTAAATATGAGTTTCATATTTTATTGTGGGGTATTTCATTATTTTAGTTTATGAACATTATGACCTATGAACAAGTGGCCATTATTTTCTGGCACGTGACTTTTTGAAACAATTTTTGTATCACATGTGCATTGACAATATGATCTTCTTTTTACATAATATTTAAAACTACTTTTTTTAAGTAGCTTTAGTTTAACAAACTACATTCCTCCCTGGGGTAGCTTTGCTGTAGTTATTAGTAACACTAATTATATGTTAATCATGTTTTGTATTTTTGTGTCATTTATAAAGTAACTAGTAACTATAGATTTCAAATAAACATAGTGGAGTTAAAACCAAACATTTCCCTCTGAAATGTAGTGAAGCAGATGTGTAACATAAAATCTAAATACTGTTGCATCTCAAAATTGTATTTAAGGCCCGCACTTCAGCAACTGTAACTTATCTACTTTCCACATCTGAGCACCAGAAGATAAAAGTGAATTCATGATATAACTAAGTTGGGGGTAACAGTATATATCACAGTGTATGAGTTCCTACTGTAAACCTCTGTACTCCTGCCATCCGGCCTAAAGCCACATTAACAGTCTGCACGTAATTGTTAATTGTAAACTGCGTATACACTGACACACTTTACTTTGCCAAGATGTTAAACTTCATAATGTGGCTACAGAAATGCTTTACGACAATAATTGTTTAAGTGGGAGAAATACTCAGCATACAGTAAGTAAGACCACTTGGCTTGTGTTATTACTAAATGGGTTCTGCACGTTAAACAGATGTAATCATACATTTGCACCCCCAGTTGCGGTGGTTTGGTTTGGCCATCTCCTTTCACACTTTACTGAAACAACAAGTGTAGAGCTGATGCAGACCCAAACGATGACTAACTCCACTTAGAGTATTTGTTTTGAAAAGAGAAGGTCAAACATGGGGTTGTAAAGGCTAAATTCCACCATGAGTTCATAGCTGGACCGGCCAAATGTCATATTTGAAAATAAAGATCAGGCATGAATCCATGTCATGGTATACAATGTGAAAGCAGACGAGAAGAGCGTCTATAAAATGTGTCTCAGCCATATACAAATGGAAGGAAGGGATGATGAAATATGATAAATTCTGGACAAGTGAGCCATCACATGGATCCTCACCTCTGCTGGATACAATGAGGCCTACACAAGCAGGTTTGGGCGAACATAAAACAGAAGTGACCCTCTGCCTTTGAGGGCCTCACTCCCACCACATCTTTCAGACACGCTCAAAGCACACTCGCTCTGGGAAAACAAGAACTCTGCGAGAGCCCGGGTCAGGGTACACCTAAGAAGTACAAAGTGTTGCCCCAAACATTTTTTCAGTGTGGTGCTGAACGCCGTGATCAGCTTGTCAACGTGGAGACCCGAGGCTGTGTTAGCTTTACCACACCTCCCCCTCGGTCAAAGTTGTGGACCCGGGGAGAGTTTATTATTTCTACTCAATTAGAGATTAATCTGATACTCCCGGGCCCGTTTCTAGCTCCACACCTAAATATCAAAATGGATTCAATCCAATCAACGTGGCTCATTAATTACTTTCTTATCACTGTAATTGAAGATGGGAATAGATGGACAGTTGGCAATAGCAAGGCCTCCTCAACAAATATACTTCCACTAGGTGGGTCGCTTCAGAAACATGTTGTCTCCATAGAAACAATCACATCAAAAATAATGTCTGAAGTGTTGTGAAAGTTGAGATCATCTTGAAGTCTTCCAGAAGTGCAATGTCCCAGTTCCCATAAGGCCTTTAACATCTTGTATCCGTCATTGGAGGAGAGCAACACGACCATTAACTATCATAGTATTTGGTCATAAGGTATCGTATTCGCTGTGCTCGGCAGTCTTTTGTATTTAAACACAAAACCATAATGACAGAAAAATGGAAACCAGCTGAGATTCCGCTGCACAGTTGACACTTTAAAGCGCACTTAAACCTTTTGGTGCTGCTAATAAATTGAGCTTCTGTGATTATTGTAGAGGTGTAATTGTCCTCAGAGAGAACGATTACTGAAAGTGAAGCCTTGAAAAAAGCTGGAAATAAAGCTGAAATTACACTGATGAAACCACAAGGTATTTCTTAGGCTTTCAACAAATACTTGGGCTAATTAAAATGCAACTCATCCTGACTGGCGATGGTTAATGAGCTGTTGGAGACACTTAAACAAGCAGCTGGATCTGGTGCCGGTCCAAACATTGGGTTAAGTCAGCTCAAGAGTGTTGACATTCACTTTTATAAGGACAAGCTTCTTCCTTGAAGAGGTATTTGATATACTTGAGAGATGATGAGATGATTGCAGGCAGGTGTGTAGGAGCCAGGACAAACACAAACACAGAGAGGCAAACCTGAGACGTGGACCACAGGAGGACAACACAGGAAAACATAACGAGAGACGGGCACAAGAAGATGGGATTTAATATATCTACCCATTACTTTAGCTAACTATTTAAACTGTTAAACTTTTAGCTAACTATTTCATCTGTTTGTGTTACTTATCTCTCACTACTTTAACCTGAAATCATTGCTTTTAGCTAACTACTTCAAGTCCTCTGCTGATACTAACTAGGTTTCAAGCTCTCTGACTCTGCACCGTTCTGTACTTTGCAGTCCTAAGCTTCAAACTATGAAGCTCTGCGTAACCCTCTAGCATAACTTTTGGAGCGTTAGGAACAGCGTGTCCTCCTTAGCACAAACATGAGGATATAGATATCTTTTCATAATCTTTCTAATCAGATGAGATTCTCCAACGGCAGGGAAACTTGTTTAAACTACCATTTAGGTGTTTTAGGCTAAAAGTCCAGTAAGATTGCTAAACACAACCGCTATTAAATAATCACTACAACAAACCATGTAATAAACCGACATAATCTAAGCCTTAAGGAGGCGTGTACAGCGTTAACATCCAAGCACTAAGATGCATATCGGTTGTACATGAAGCCTGCGGGACAGTAGTGTGAGGGTGTGAGGGTAGATTAGTTTCCATTTACCTAACGTCAGCATGTACATACATTGCCTGTCATACTAACGCAGACAGACAATGGATGCATTGATAGAAGGTAGACCCCATGTGACATGTGTGTGGCCTCTGAGGATGGGAAGTACTTTTGCTCTGATCTCTCTTTCACTTTTTTAATCCTATTTTCTTGATTAAGTCTTGTGGACATATAAAGTTGCAGTGTCATGCCGTTTGCCTGTTTTAATTTGAGTCAAAGGATTACACATTATGAAAATAATGCTGAGAGGAAAATGAAAAATTGGTTCCGACATTGAAATAAGCCACTGGGCTTCTCTTATTGCCTTGCTTAAGTTTCCTGCTGTGTTAACTATACTAGATAAACTAGCCCCAGTGTTTGTCCTGCCTACCTCATTCTACTGGAAGCAGGCCACACACTTACGCGAACATACATCCACATACACGCACACACACAAATCCAATCATGCTAACACGCAAACACATATAGGGTCACTGACATCAACACGTACACATACATCCCAAACGAGACCCTCGTGAATTCAAATGCAAACACCCAGAAGAGCCTGCGTGACCTCTGCAATGAAATAAAACATCCAGCGGATCACAGTGGTCCAGAAGTATTAATTTGATTGAGTTGATAAACATTTTTACGTTCTGAATAAGGACCCAGCGGACCCCGCTTCGGAGGACGGTTGCTCTTGAGAGCCAGTTGGTTTCCATCTCGTACTTTTTCAGGATGTGATGTACACTTAGCGCACTGTGCTCCAACTCCTTGTGAGTGAGGACAAACGTTTGAGGTTGCTTAGTTTTCTTTTGTTGCTACTTTTAAATACCAGTCCTCCTGTAAGTGCAACATTACCCAGAGACCTCCTCTTCAACCTCGGGATACGATGTCATGATGTTTCTGCCCTTTTGATAAATGACTGTCTGGAGCAGGTTCCCTCTCTGCAGTCTGTCCTCTTGATTACCGCCCAAATGCTCAGCAGCTGGCTATCAACCATTCTGGTTTAAAGGTCTGATCAAAATGTGCATATTTTCTATCTCAACAGCTTGACCTATTTCGACACTCCAGATGTTTGGCAGAAATCTTTCTTTGTGCACATGTAATGCGTCAATAATCATCCAGACAAGGAACAGTTACATTGGACAAGACACCAGAAACTGAATTGATGAGTCTGGTGGTGATGGGATCCTGTGAAAGGAAACGGCCCGTAGAACATTTGGGTCTCCATTTAGAAATAAGGAAAGTTAAACCTTTTTGAATTCAAACAGCGAATAACATTAAACGTAACTTAATTTCCGGACATAACGTCATGTGACATAACGTCCTCAGTTATTGAACTTTTAGTTACACATGGGACAGGAACGGCAGTCCCCCACATGGGTCACTAACATCGTGCTGCTTCCCAAACTGTTTAATTCCATTCAACGTTGAGCCTCTCTGACGCATCTGAAAAATGTGTATTCTTTTGTGTTTGTCCTGAACAACCACATTTATTTTATTTTTATTTTTTAAATAAAAATGTATATAAATACAAATGGTTCTAAAAGACTACAGAGTTCACAAACACTTCAGTGTTCACAGCAGTACACCTTTTCTGGTGCTTAATGTCATTATGTGGATAAGGATCTTATTCTTACAATATACATTCATGAGCCTAATTTGCTTAATTTCAGTTAAAGTTTGGGAAGCAGCCCTCACCACACGCAGCACTAGTGTTAGAAGTTATAACATTGGATGTAGCCCTGCGGAAAGCCTCTGCACCTGCTTAGCAGCAGAAAAGAAAGAAAGCATCCAGACTGTGACAAACCAGACAGAATCAAATCTGCAGTTGAGTGCCAAACACCATAAACACTGAACCACAAGCCTCACAGAGGGGAACAGCCTTCACCACAACACAGCACTCTGTGGCAGACAAGATCAGCTCTAAATCAGACAGACGACTGAGGTGGAGCTCTCCGTCTGCCCAGAGTAAATACACACATCTGATCTTAAGAGCGGGCTTTAACGCTCTGAATTATTTAGTTTACAGTCACTGCTCCAGCTAATGTAAAACTCACAGATTGTAATCTTATGTTGGTGTATGGTTAATGTGGATTTATCCCACAGATCATCTGTATCAAAGAGCAGAGACTATTGTAAGAGCACTGCACTTCAGGAAGTGCGCTTTTATGCTCGAGGTGATGATGACTCCATGTTATGATTATCATAGCCTGAGGAAATAAATATAAAACAGTACCTCACTTCCTCGCAGTGAGCAAAATGTGATCGAGTCTGGTAAAGGTTTTGCTGTTGTTCTACATCGGTGGAACTTTTGTACATGTGGTTTTAAAAATGTGAAACAAGGTAGGCAGAAGGACCAGATGCAGACTCAGAGACACAGGAGAAGGTCACTGGAAATTCTTTACTTAAGAACTTACTAATTACAATGAAACTGATGCAATGCACCACAGCGCCACTGAAACCACTCAAACTAGGAACTGTGTGTCTGCTGAACACAGACACTCAACAACTTATGTAAACTCCTGATGAGGATCCTCCACAGGTGCGCTCTCAGCAGAGTCCACTGACGACATTGCACGCAGGTGTGCTGGTCCTCCCCTGCAGAAGAGTCTTAAATAATAAATAGCCCAGAAGACTGAGGAAGCAAATAAGAGACACACATATTAGAACTGTAACAGCCTCCGAATACTTAAAATAGAACATTAAACACCACTGATTTCATATCATTTAAATATTTTATTTAAAAAACATGTGTGTAATATAATATATCTGAATGTATTTGTTCAGAAATAATACTTTTATTTAAATATCTAAATCTGAAATTTCTTGATATGCGATTTCAAGAGCTGAATTTAAATTAATATTTTCTTTAATGTCCGATTTTTCAAATTCAGATGCAAAACTATCAAGTCTAAAAGTGTCAAATAATATTTGACATATCAACTCAAATGTTTACATCTGACCAATCGAATTTGTCAATTCTGAAAGTTTTACTTTTAGTTTTGAATTTGTGAATATTGAAACAAATATGTATTCAAATGAAGCTTTTGAAATGGCAAATTAAGAAATTTCGAAGTGGTGAATACAGAACAAATGCATTTAGATACAAGGTTTTCACCGTCAAATATTTCCATGCTACGAATTCAGTGGTGTTTAAATGTCTCTTATTTCCTTCTACAGAACACACTAACACAGGGGCTCACGGGGGGCGGGAGTGGACCAAGTGAAAACAATATGGGACCCATTCCTTGAAAAAGATTGACATTTAAACTATTTTTTTAAAGGATTTTATCATCTGATTATATCACATGGTGCGGTCAAGGTCAAGATTCTTATGTAAATGAGTTTCAGGACGTTTCCGTTCAGCCAATAAAACCTGGGGGATAATCAGAGCTCTGAATTACTTAAATGCAGCATTATGCGTTTGCAGCCATTCCTAAAACTTTAATCTCATCTCTCATCATTTAAATCTAAAAGCTGTGAACATTTGTTTTTTGTCCAGGACACATCGAAAAGACCCAAGAAACGCTATCGGACACCCATCAGAGGCTATAAATCATGATAAATGGAATAGTTGCCTTCTAAAGAGAAACAGGTTCTCGTGGCTCAATCACTTCCATATGAGACACACACACACACACACACACACACACACACACACACACACACACACACACACACACACACACACACACATGGTAGACAGAGATGTTGGGTGGCGTGCACTAAGACCTGGCTGCTGTTCAGATGGAAGTCAGCAGCGTTTGATTTTGACAGATGATGGATGGCTCATCACTGTATAGACGTGCTTCATCAAACTGTCTGCGTCTCTGTTTGAATCAAATATTGTCATTTCATTCATCATACATTCATCAGCTCACACAGGGGTCTAACAGGAATCTGACATCTGCCCATATTCTGATATCTGTCTCGGTCAAATCTCTCGCCGTGTTACTAATTTCATTCAACAAAGAGATATCGGTCCAATAAACAGTTTGGGATACAGTTACTACTTAATGAAATGTTTTCTAAGCAGGTTTTGGCATGCTTGTCTGCTTTGTTTAAATTATGTTCAGCTGCAGTTTGTAGCTTTGGGGAAAAACTTGGCCCAGAGTTTTATTTAATCATGTTCTGGCTGGCTTCTTGGTCAACAAAGGAATTAATGTATTCTCATCTGTTTACCGCCGAGAATAATAATATAAAGTGAGTTGATAGATTTGTCGTATTATAAAAAGCAGATAAACACATTCACATGGAGGAGTGTGTCAGGTATGTGGCTGATATTCTCTGGTTTCTGCCTATATTGAAACTTAACCCCGTGCTTTAGGCTGGCGCTGAATGCATGTTGGCTAATCTTTTTTTAGGAAGACCCCCTTGGAGTTTCCACAAAGACTTATTATTGCTGCAAAAAGATGTTTATTGTCCTCTATATAAGAAGCTTAAGTGCAGGCAACACAGGGACACACTGAACCTACAGCTCTATAGTGCAAAATTAAAGTAACATAGAGTAAATACAAGGGATAAAAACACAATAAAGACATGCAGGTTTATCTAGCAGCTTTATATGAGCTAACAAACCAAATATGCACCTTAAAGTGCTTTGTCTGGTATGTCTTCATTACAACAAAAACCCAGCAGTACATCCTACACATCCCCATGAGCACCTCTTCTCTCCATAGCGATAGCAACTTTGGTCATTACATCATCACCCAGAGTAGCTTCGCTCCATTTGCTGCTCCCAAACGCACTTTAGGTTGAAATTAATTTGAGTTCCAGTCGGGGGGGAACAAGACATCGTGATTGGCTCAGACATGATATTTAATATTTAATATTGTGATCAGCAGCTCGCAGGAGAGCTTTCCATTAAGGGGGCTAAACTTGACCTCCGACCTCATAGGAACAGCAAATATCCCTGTTGGCCCCGAGTATCCGTGGGGATAAAAGCTCAGTTAGTTAATAGTTGTGATGACCACACGGTGAGGGTCAGAGGTCAGAGGTAAGAGGAAATGAGGTATTGACCGAGACTTACACGACCATACATGGTGTTTCCTCTGTATGTTTTGTAACTGACGCGATCGGCATCGATAGCATCACAAACGTCATCATCAGAGAACATCGTAGTATTGGTGTTACAAATCTAATAATAGTAAATAATGATTTTAGTGTCAGTGATTGTAGTGATGGCAGATGTTTGGAAACAGGAAGATAACATTTCGCTGTCCTTTTGATATATATTGAAATGTTTTCTATCAGGATAAACCCCTTGAGATGCATCATAATGTTTTCACACAAACACAATGAAGAAAAGAACAGTACAAGACACAATGTTATATAAGACATAAAGCTTTGCTACCAAGACAAATGCTACAACATGTTTCTGTTTTACAGCTTCAGATTCATCTCTTTACGTTCTTTGACATTGTCATTAATGTTTTATAGTTTCTTCTGGTGGTTTTATGTCTTGTATCTTTGTGCTGTCTATTTGTTCACACATTTTGGAATTGCAGTGTGAAGTCTAAAACTAATTTCCCCCAAGGAAAGTATGTAATATAATAAAGATAAAGATATAGATATCTTTGTTTTCACTATTTCTCATTAGTTGTATTGAATATCTGCTTCTCAGTGGGCAACAGTCTGATCTTCCTGAATGAGCTGTATGTGTGTGATGAACACGTTTGCGAGGTGTGTTTCCACAGCGGCCCGTCCGGCGCCCGCTGCTGTCGGCTGACTTGTTCATGTGGATTTAACAGGACCATAACAGCCTGTTTCCACTTTGTGATCTCATACCACATGAGAGCTGATAACCTGTTGTGCACTGACTGAAACATATTAGGAGTGATAGAAACTATCCCTCAGCCAGAAGGTCTGGTCGGGTTGCTTCGTAAAGAGTCGCTCTTCTGAAGTGTCAATGAGCAACAAGTCTCTCTCAGCTCTGCACGTGAGACATGAGTTTCCATGCTGTGTCTGATGCAATATTAACATCATTTCATTACTCGGAGAGAAAAGACAAACATTGAAGTTACTATATACAATATAATGTGAATTATTTTAGTTACTTTTGGCATTGATAAACATCCAAAATAAAAATAAAATGAATTTATGTATGACCTGTATGTCAGTAAACAACTGATCATGAGAAGCAGGCTGCTTTTTGTTGAAGCTCAGAAAAGCTTCCTGTGATCAAAAACATTTTTAATAATAAAGGTTATCTCAAATTCTAAACGTATTTTTCACTAAAACATGATTCCAAGTCATTTAGTAGTTTATTAATATATATATATATATTTTTAACAGATTATAGTTGCCATAGTTGTCTTTGTTATCAGAAAGCTGTTATCATATTATCTGCTACTCCCCAAACTTAAAGATATGGCTGCATGCACAAACACACATGTGCACACACTCATTTGCTGACACACACGTCACCCTGCCTGGTCAACCTCCATCACTCATCACCTCATATGAGCAACTTAACCGTGACTTTCTTGACACAAGAAAGGAGTTGAAGAAAGACTTTCTCTCTCTGGTGTTGTCTTTTTAAGTTCTGGGATCATTTTCAATAATGTCTTCCTTTAGCCGCTCTTAAATCTTCTGAACCCTGAGGGCTAAACTTGTTTTATGCTCCAATAAAGACGGATGTGGAAATATTCCAATCCGAAAATCCTCTAGTTTTTTTTTCCATTTCTCCTCTAATGACCTGCACTCGGCCGGTTTGAAGAGTGACTTCTGATTCCTATCGATGAAACAGGAATGTAATGGCTGTAAGTGCTCTTTCTGAAGAACAGCGGACATTGTGGCCAAAGTGCTCGTTTCATTCTGTGTATCAAGTTTCCTCACTTGAACGAGAAACAAAGGTGTCTTTTTGTCCAGGGAAATAAAATATTTTCATCATGTAAGTTGTATACCATACGTTTCACATGTGCAATTAATCATTTATCAGAGAGGGAATCATGCCTTTTTTAAACGCTGCATCTTTTTGTGGAGTTCAGTTGTCTCTCCAAAGCCAAACTGTGTTTCTGTGTGTTCGACATGGGTCTGAGTGAGAGATTGATAAATGAGCATGTGGATTAGTCTGCTAAATGGGTCTGGAGTTTAAAAAACATTCATCATGGCCGGTTGCCTACACACAGTATCGCACGTGGATCATCTAGATAACAGATCCATTAAGACCACTTTGATATTACATTATTTCCTCCTTTCATTTGTGGCAAAGAGAGGAGCTTAATGTGCGACGGAAGAAAAACAGACAACATCTGGGTGCTGTGAGGTGACGGGGTGAATGTAAACACACACGGGGTGAATACGGCTTGTTTTCTCATGGGATGTTCAAATATTCTGAATTCAAGCCAATAATAAAATGACGGAGCAAGCCTGGATTTGAAAAAGTTTTAGCAGTGAAACCCAACAGGCTGATTACATCTACTTATGATTTACAACACACATGAAAAGACTCATTTTGCTACGAGCCATGTAAATCTCTCAAGCCTTGTTTATTCACACAAACAAACAGCTCTATGGGAACGCTGGACTGTGTCTAATTGGCAGGACATCTTGAGCGCTCTCAGCTAGCTGACAAGCCGACAATGTCGTGCAGCCATGTGTGGAGGTGAACACACAGAGCCTCCTCCCCTCTGTCTTCCTAACTCCGTCCTGACACCCCCCGCCTCACCTCCTCCTCTCCAGCTCATTGGGTCGACACCAGAGAAGCGTTGATCCCACTTGTTCTGGTTCACCAATGCCTGGAATTCCCAGTCCGGATCAACAAGAAAGAATATCCTCTCTGTCCTACGAGACAGCTAAAAGCCTGTCTGTTTTAAAGAGGGGCGGGGGTCTCGTAAACCTGTCGGACCCCACGGTGTCCCTTTACCTACCTAGCTTCGGCCTCGGCTCGGAGCATTCCCGGACACTCTTAAATGGCGGTTTATGGGTAAACTGTCTCCAGGATCATCAGAGGTTTACGGGTGATCAATAAAAACGCTGGTGTGGTTCGGAAGCTCCCTAACTCATCTCCCCTCTTCAAGCCCAACCCCCAGTTCCCTCTTCCTGTCTCCAAAGATTAGAGGAGACCCCAATAAACTCACCACATTTCCAAACTACTCCTCCATTTGCCTCCCACATTCATCTCTAATGTTTTCTTAGGTCAGGGTAGTATTTTACAGTTCTGTTTTTTGTCATTGCAAAGCTGTCATGATAAATTAGGACTATTTGCCCCTTTTTCCAGTCTCCATGCTAAACCTAACATCTATATCTGCATATGAATACATAATCTGTAAGCAATGGGACACGATTTTTGAATTGGTGGCGTTCATTGTGGTTTATTAGTTTGGCTACTTGTGAAATAATGTGGTCGTCTTCTCTCAACTCCATTCTCGCGTCTCAAGTTGCTTAAATGGACTGTAAACAATGACACATGCACGGAAGAGGAATTATTGGCCCGAATATCCGCTGGCTTCTCCAGAGCACCAGAAATATTGCAAATAAGCAGAGACATGCACAGACATTTTAAGGAGCTTTTGCTCTAAACCAAAACAATGTGTGTGTAAACCGTGGCGTGATGATGTTGATCCAACCTTGCAAAGTAAAGCGGTGTTGTTCCTTGACCAAGTTTTTATTTGCAAATTCAGGACTATATAATCTACATGTTTTCCCGTAAACTTGTGAGTTTCTTCTGGTAAATGTATCACTTTAATCTTAAAGAATATCCTCGTATTTTGTCTGGGGAATTTCTTTCTCTGAGCATTACCACGCTGTTTACTTTTTTTTAATAAATGTAATGAAATCAAATAAAAAACTCATCCCATCTGTCTACATAAAACGTTTTGCCCGCGACAAATGCATCAGGTGTTCAACTGGAGCACTAAGGCATCACTTTGCATCTTTTTTTTGGGCTCTGGGTCGCCACATCTCTGTGTCTTTTCTTCAAAAATAAATAAAGCTTTGGATGATATTGTGAGTGGGTTTAACTTTAGCACTCGTGTTTATGCAACCACAACAGCAAAAATGAAATTTCAGAAAGATTCCTGTAGAAGGGCAGCTCTGCCAAAAAGAAAATAGGCTGTTACCGGGACAACATTCGCCCGTCCTTATGCACGTCCCTGCGAATAAGCCTACTTCCCAAAGCGTCGAACATTCCTCTGTTACTCTGAACACTAACTTTATTTCTCTATGTTTATTTCTATCTGTATATTTTTCTCTCAGAATTCTAACTGATGATTGACATACAATCCGGGAGTCCAAGTATAATACACAAATGAAACAATGAAGAGAAAGAACAGATTTCCCAGAGCTTAAACTTAACAGTTAAGGATCTGTTTGATCAGATGAGACTTGGTTGATGAGAGCGTTTCAGGAGCTACAAACATTTAAAGGGAGAACGTCACACGGCATCTAAACAATGTCTCGTCGGTAGTACTACTAGAAACAGCTGGGAAAATGCTGTTTTTAATTAATGACTCAATGTCAAGTGAACATCCATCACAAAGAGTAAAGATGTTGGATGTTGTTGTACTCCCATGAACTTTGTTCAATCCAAGACAAATTAAGAAGCTTGTTAAAAGAAGTTTGGTATTTAATTAGATTTCTCTCTCTATGGTGTTCTGTCTTTCTCTCCCTGTCTCTTCTAAACACATAAACATTCACTAACACCATCTTTCCCACATGGTAACATGGTATTTTATGCATTTTCACTCTCTATTTTATGTCTTTTGGTGGTCAAACTTTACAGCCGCTGACCCTTCCTTGCTCATAGTAAACATGCTCCACTGTTTTCTTACCTGCGCGCCTACAAATTGGAGGTGACAGTTTTAGACGGGAGTGGTCAGGGCCGTCCATAAAAGCAGCGGCTGGGGTCAGTGCCAAGGGTTTCCATGATGTTCCTTGGTTATGGTTTACATGACATATGTTGAAGTTACGGCTAAATCAACATGTACCCCACAAATACATCCAGACAGGGGGGAACCGTCATCTCATACATTTCTGGGTGTTTGTTTCTGTGTTGGAGAGGGGTGTTTGGAGATGTTGCATGTCTTTATTTGTGTATTTGCGTATGTATGTTTGGACATCTGGTCCTATAATTCTTTGATTTATGTAGGATTTTTTTCTCATTTACTCTCATTTATAGGATCAGTTTAATTTGAGGTTTAAGTACTTTCATTCTGAAATAACCTCCGACAAGGAGGTCATGTTTTCTGTTCCATTTGTTTGTTTGTTTGTCTGTTTTTCATCAGGATCACAGAAAAACAACTGGCACGTTTTCTGATGAGACTTGGAGGAAGGGTGTAGCATCGGCCAAGGAAGAATCTATTACATTTTGGAGTTAATCCGAATAACGGGGCAGATATTCTTTATTTATGGAAACAGCCTTGCCGGAGGTCTGCACTCTCCGAGTTCCCTTCTAGTTTAATCTAGTTTTCACTTTCAGTCACAGTCAAAACATGATAGGCCTATACCTAAATCTGCCAGTTGTAAACATGCCAGATATTCCAAAGAATTGTGGCCATTATAGTGACAGATATGTTCTTGTTTTACATCTCTAAAAACAGAACTGAAAACGTTCCAGAATATCGTTTGGCTTTCACAAAAGAAACGTGGATTTTAAAATCTTACATCTAAATTAAATGTCTTACTATTTCATCATGATATAGATGTTAGCTATTTCCCTTAGCTTTTGTTGCAGGTTAGTTCAGTCATTGTTTAACCTTTTTATAGCTTTAAATTGTGTGCTCAGTTGTTGTATTTTGAGATAAAAAAGTGTCTGTAGAACTTCCTGTTAGAAAGTTAGTGTACAACTTGAACCCTTGAACTAATTTAACTCACTTAATTACAGCCTCTGCCACACAGGTGCATCATATCATCTTGATTAGGTTGATTGCCGTCAGTCAGCAGCTGGTCTTCATCTATAAACTAACTTTTATGTTCAGCAACAAAAGATTATCTTGCATTTTGTCAAATCTTATGCTCCAGTGACACCTTTTATGTTGAAGCAATGTGAAAAGATGGGACCTACAGTAGCCTTACATTTTAAACATGTTTTGCGAACAATAAACTCAACTGCAACGCTTCACTTCATATGAATGTAAACAAAGTTCAAATATAAAATAGATTTGCATATCTTATTGACTTAAAACCTTCAGTTCTAAGATTGTTTGTCAACCAAGTGAAAGATGTAAACATTAAAGTGCTTTTCTTGTTCTTTCGATAAGGACTGAAATGTTACGATAATGGCCCATAATGGATGAAACTGAACTCAGAATCTGAGTAGAAGTATGACTGGATCTCCTCCGGCTCTGCGTGAAGCCTGAATTGATTGAACGATCCCCAGCTGATGCTGAAGTAGGAAGTCACTTCACCTGTTTTCTTTGCATTAAACTTTAAAGAACAACTTAATTCTCTTCTCTCTGAACAGCAGAGGACCTTGTTCCGGGCTTTCAGCAGAGCAGTGATTTAATGTTATAATGAAGTTGTTTCACTCACACATACATGTACCTTATTCTCTGTACAGCTGTAAAAATAAGTACTGGCCAACACTGAGGGACTATTTATTGCAAATGATATTCATTCTCCCCCAGAACAGAGGTGTGATCAGTCCTTAATGCAACATATGTTGACAGGCATGCATACATTAATGCAACAATCTTGTGTCATTTTTTTCATTTCACATGAACACACATGCACAAAAAGCGAAACATCACTTTTGTGTCAATGGATTACTGTATGAGCATATATTGTATTATATTGTCTCTAGAGGTCTGTATCCTCCTAGTGATCTATTTCCAACTGTCTCTCAAAGATGTTCCTCCTCTCAGTCCCTCTGTAGGTGGTTAAGTTCTGGCTGAAGGGAATTCATGTCCAGCTCTGTGCAGCAGTCAAGCCTCCAGATGCTGTCTGTACGTGGACATCTTGACATGTCATGTCTGTGTGTTAGAAAGCATGAGAAACACACCTCCGCTAAAGAAAGATGTGAGAGACACACCTACTGTAAATTAAGAACTTGTTTTACATTGAAAAAGAATAGAGAAAATAATTTCAATTTACATGGCTCAGGTTAAAATAGTTTAGACAAGATCCACACCCTTATTTGACAATTATTTAATCATTGAAATGATTGACACACCTTACATGTGTGATGTCCTTAAATGAAAAGATAACGTGTTCAGATATAACAACTATGTAACTAACTAAAAAACTGGAACTGATTATTAAAGTACACATTGCAAAAGCAACATATCAATGCAGTAGTTATTACAAGGGGAAATAATAGACTGTATTCAAATGTGATCGAGTTACTTAAGAGTAGAACAATAATCAGTACTAATCTCAACATATTCTTCACACTTCACATGTGGGAATTCACACCACATGTTTGACTAAAGCTTGTAAAATGACTGACTTGTTCTAAATTTAAATCTCATTAGTGGAGAATTGGAAAAACATCTGCATGGTGACCACAGCACCTGAGCTGTCAGAGCTACACACTTCAAAAGGACATTCGTCTTTAAAAACGACCTGTCGTTTTCAACACATCCGTGCGTCAGGACATTTCATTTTGCTACTCAACACGATACATATTTCAAAAATACACGCTGCTCTGCTGCTGATGAAATAGCTATATTTTTACCCTGCATGTAAAACACAGCTGCCTCTGGTACCACAGCACCTCAGCTGTCAGAACATAATCCAGTCATCCATTAAGTAAATCCATGATAAACACATGCCAAGTCCATAGTAACACTTTCCCAAAAGGCTTGTGTGTGTCCCAGAGCCTGACCCTTTGCTCCCTCTAAGTGGACCATAACTCTCATCTTAAAGTCATCTGGTCTGGTTTACAGCCTGCAGGGGGTCAGAAGATGGAGCACTGTGTAACTCTATCACTATCTGCGCCAATCAGAGCGGCTCTGCAACACTTATCAGCTATGTGGATTAGTGACGAGATGAGAGAGACAAAGCAAGTCGGAAAAAATAGACTAGACAAGATGGAGAAAGGGGGAGACAGGAATGAAACAGCAAATGTTGAGAATGTTCTTATTATAATGAAGCTTAAACGCCACAAAAAAGGAATCAGGCGACTTGGTTATTATGTGTCTTAACAATGTAAATTCATTTGTTGAACAATAGCAACTGGTGACGACATTTTAAATCTTTCAAATGTGTTTTTTGGCACAATATCAACTTCAGGAGCCACATGCTTTAAAGAGGGAAAGAGACATGAAAGGAGATCCAGGCAGGTGTTGCCTTTCCCCAAAGTGTTTGTGGGGATCATAGTCTGTCAGCGATGTAACAGCGATCTGAGACGGGACTCAGACGGACTCGCTGAGAGGATGAGACATAGCTGTTGACCTGAGAGAGAGACTGATCCATGCAAATTGTGTAGAGCTGATAAAATGGTTATAGACAGAGAGGGGGGAGAATAGTGAAAGATAGTGAAAGTGAAATATACAGAAAATAAGAGAAAACCTGAAAAGCTGTTTGAGAACTAGAGAGGACTGTTTGGAAGCATGAGGTGATGGTTTGTTTAAGATGTCTATAAATCTTTCTCACAAGAAAGGATTGAATTACATCAATGAGTTTGGGTCCAAAGCAGATGGAGAAAAGTTGAGACAAAGCCAAGACTGACACCATTCCAATCAAGTCAATATCAAAATAGACCAGTCTAGTCTCACAGCCATTGTTGTTTTACAAATGTGAAAAATAATGCTTAAAGTTAGTCAAATCAAGTGGAAAAAGTCTTCTGGAAATATACGAATATGCTTTCTTGAGTTAGATGATAAAACTCTCATGCATGAAGTTACAAGCAGCAGTCGGTAATCTGCCCTCCAGAACTTCTGACGCTCACTAATCAAAACAGTATATCTTGTTTCTTTAATCTTTGCCAAAACCAAAGTGTAAAAAGTATTTTACAGGGGTTCAGAAACAACCACTCCTCAATGTTCTCTCTCACAACAGGGCTGAAGAATCATATTTTCCTTTGACTGGAAATCACTTGAAAGTTTTGTCTTTGTTTTTTTAACTTGGTGAACACAAGGAATTCCTGGTGGATAAATGTAAGGTGCCTGCAGCCCAAAAGCATGAATCCAGCCAAACATGGGTTTCCACACTCCCAAGATAAATGAAAGATTAGAAGTGAAATCCCTTTGCTTTGCAAAAACATCAGGATTTCATGCCTCTTATAGGCTGAGATGGTCTTTGCCTCTTTGTTGCCCAGCTCTAAAGGTACGAGCGAGACTCTGTTCGAAAACGCTGAAGCAGACGTGTTACAGAGCTCATTTCCTTAACAGAATCCACACTTTGTGAAATTTTACTGCAGCACAAAGCTCACCGTAATCTTTCATATTTACCTTTTATAGGAAAGAGGTAACAAAATGACATCCGTGCATCGAAGATGACTCCGAAGCCAAGGTATGTTTTGCAGATGGACAGACTGTCTGGATGAGTTACTTTGATTCCGGTTGGCATTTCTGAGGTGCAAAACAAAGAGTTTGGTGATTTTAGGGAGGGAAGCATGAGGATATATCATTAAAGAGTGAATAGAGGTGGCCTTTGGACCTTGATGTAGCTCAAGACGTTCTTAATGACATTCATGAAAAGCCTGAACATCACCAAAAGGCTCATTCACAGTCTCAAAGGTTGACCATGGACTTAGAAACATGAAAACTCTCGCTCTTTTTTCTTCCTCAATGGCAGCTTCTCATCCTTTGTGGGTCGACCACTGGAACGAGATGGGTTTTGAATGATGGCTGTCCGTTTGTGCGAAGTGAAAATGTGGAGAGAAAAGGAGGGCAAAAGAGGACTCCTGTTTGCAATTTGCCTGGAGGCTTCACAAAACTAACATCCTATAGAGTGGTTTCTATAGAGGCCAGTGTTTTTGTCTCTGGAAGTCATGGGGTTAATGCTATTCTGGTAGAACCTGCAACCGGTTGGTTGCTCTGTGTGGTGAAGTGCTCCTTGTTGACTTTGTGTTGTGTGTCTGCATTTTCCTGTGGAGCTCATGCTTTGTGTAGACATCTCGACAATCATTCAACACACATCATGTTTGTGTAGGAATTACGAAACATGATCCTTAATAAGTAACCAACGTGCTGAGTTTGTGAAATGAAAGCTATAAAACACTGATTTGTGAATATTAGGTTATTTCAGCCTGAAATAATTGTGCAACATAAGCATGATTTGAAATGCAACAGGGATTTGCTCATGTGGTAAAGATAAACTCTACTGTGCCTAAATCGCTGACCAATAGCAAGCTGCCTTGCTAACTTGCAGTGCTGAAATATTCAAGGCACGGAGAGCCGGGATAGTCCAAAATGGAGGAAGCTATCATAGCCTATTAGCCGTGTTGCTACACCCACTTTTTCCTGCTTTGTCCGAGTATAAACTGCTCAACAAAAGAGAACCGTTTTGCAGACAGTTATGAGACAGAAGTCAATGGTGCAAACACATCTTTTGAATAAAGAAGCGGATGAACCTATTGTCCCCTAACAAGCTATGTTCCCAAGGTCCAATGCATCTCCAGCTCAATATCATCTTAATATGACACATTAAGGAGACTCGTCAACGTGTTTTATGTTCTTAGCAATGTTTTTTCTCCTGGGTCAAATATTAAATGTATGTTTTGCCTGGGTCAACATGTAGAAATCGCCCACTACTAGAGCTTATAGCCTACAGATGTTATACTCCCTGAAACTTACACCCTCAACTAACTAACTCTCAGGACTGTCATTCCTTTGAACACAATGTTAAACAGTCCTGAGAGCAAAATGCCAGGTGGTAGAAAGCCGCAAAGTACAGAGACAATAGAAAGAAACCAGAGGGGCTCTTGTGACCGATTAGTGCTAGCATGTTGACAGCTGGCTAGCGTGTCAGCTGTTAGCTTGCCAGCTACAGTCGATCACCAACTTACCCTGTGTGTGAATGAGTGAATGTTATGTTGACAACACAATTCAGTGGGGCCGTAAAGTGTGTTACACTCATTAGTTTGAGAACTCAGTTTTGGCCTACCGTCCACACTAAGCCGGCATTTTCCTTTTGTCTGTTTCTTCATGAAGCCTGGGCATATAATCAAATTCATTTATTTTCTTTCTCAAACTTCACTGTTTGAAATGGCAAACCCTGGCAAAACAAAATACAGATAAATATTTGATACGTGTTCTTTGTCAAATTGTTTTTGAATAGAGCAGGGTTACTGTTTTTGTTGGCAGGTGTGTCTATTCAGTTATCAGGGAGGTACATTGGCAGCAAAGTGGTAATCGTGGACGTCGGAGAGCAACATCGAGGAGGCTCATGAGGGGGGATTTCAGCTCCAAGCAAACTGGCCTTTATTGAGGAGTAAAAAAGGAGAGTATAGAAGACTATAAGAGTACAGAGCCTGTATGCCAACAGACCCCTTAATCCTCAAACATGGAGGCATGACGAGACTCCCAACACCCTAAGTCTAAACTCAAACACATTGACACAGTGATTGAGTCGTTTAGATTTGGTTTTTGTTTGGGTGCACGTTTTTCACCCGGGCAGGCAGGCATTAGCTGTTTGGGGTGTAAATGCTGTGTTTAAGTATGAAGTGTATGCCTGAGGGAGTTTTCTCTGACCGACGCTATTTGGAGAGTTCATTTCCAAAACACTAGATATCTTTTTGAAAAAGAAACCTGCAGTCTCTCATTCAGTGTCTTAAAAACAAGAAGATCCCGACTGCTACCATGTTTACAGCAAGAACACATTAATCTTTTAAATGTATTATCTTATAACAGTTTCTGTTTTTTGTTTTTGTTATGTCTCTGTTAGCACAACCTCTTGTGGTGAAGTTTCAAACGATTGTTAAACTAACTTGAACCAGTTCAAGATACAGCTGAGTTTCTTCAGTTTAAGCTAATCACAGACTAAATGTTTTTGACACAGTATGAAGATTACATAACTCATTTTGGACACTTAATAATCGACACTGAGCGTACATTTCTATCGTGATTTACTGGATCTATCTCCAGTGCAGCTGGTGTGCGAATGTAATAATCTCAAAGAAGTATTTGAATGCTAATCACTGAAGCCCTGCGCTGATTAAAGCAAACATTAGGGAAGGTGAGAAATCTGTTATTTATGCTGTAGGAATTGTCACATTCATCTTGAACTGGATCAGTATGCACGGCTGAATAACATTATTGTGTGAGAGCGTTTTTTGAAAAACAGGGGAACATGGATTATTTTGACATCTCTGGGTAATTTGGGGTGTTTAGGGTCCAATTTGATATCATTTTGGATGTTTCACCTGCTGGGTGGCAGCTTTAAATACCCTTGTTTCAATTGTAAGAGGAATCCTGGTACTCAACATGGATTAAGGACATTTGTAAAAGGAAAAAGAAAGACTTTACAAGGCCAGATATCTGATAAGTGAAAACGAGCAGGGCTTTTATTTTTATGCCCTCGTAATGGGCAGATGAAAGAGGAAGTGAGGAGGAAGTGATGCAGGAGAGATTGGTGCTAAGTGGATTGACCCTAGACTTCATGATTAAGGCCATAAAGAGGGTTCTGGTCAGAGGTTATTAAAGGATTATAAAGGACTCTAAAGGGGTATAAAGGACAGGTCTGGAGAAGATTAACCAACACCGGTCCACATTCCACACCAGCTGAGTTTACACACTGGAGAGATATGGAGTCAGTTTAGCTGACTTGCATATAACTTTCTATCACTGCCTGATAATGCCTAACGTTAAGACACAAGTATGATCAGGGTTATTTATGCCTACTCAAAAGAACATTTCATTTTACAAATCAAAACGTGCAATTGTAGTTTGACCAGATGATAGGGGTGTTTAGGATGTAACATGTCGGTACAATGCAACAATGTTGTTGATTAGAATAAAGTGCAATGGCCAGAAGAGTTTTAAGTTCATTAAAACCTTCATCTTTCATTGTGAGTGTTTTATGTTATTTTGTTCCTTAAAAAATACATGTTGGGCATCATGTGGGCCAGTGCTTCTTGGATCAAACCACGTGACAACAATAAGTGCAGCTGCCTGCTGGGGCTGAAAATGTCAAGAGCGGTGAGAGTGAACCAAAACATTGAAGTTGAAGGTCAGACAGCTAAACATTGAGAGGGAACTCTCTATAAAGCTCTGTAAAGCTGAGGGGAGCTGCAGATTCACGCAATAATGTTTCTGTAGGTTCATACTACGAGCGAACCCCTTTCACATTGTCACATTTTATTTTATTTAAAAAAACAAAACATTTTCTCTCACACAAGACTGCATAAAATCCAGATATGCGTCTGTAGAGGTCAAGAAACCATAGCCTTATACAACGGACGTGCACAACTTAAGGAGAAAAACAAATAATAACATAAGCATTTCCAATAATAATGATGACAAGAAGCACTCAAAGTGGGCAGAAAACTAAACAATCAGTTCAACACAATCCAATTAAAACAAAGGTCAGATGAAAAACAGTATGAGGAAAACATATGTATGTGTACGTCAATAAATAATCAAAGATAATAAATTAAATATAATGACAATTTATTCTTAAAGGAAAAGGAAACCAAGGATAACAAGCTTTGTGTGGCGTTCCATACCTTTACGCCACCAGCCTGCATCATCCTCCTGTTCACCAGAAAGGTCCAGAGGGTTGAACAGGGTGTTAATGGGAACCAGAGCTTCCTCAACTAATCACATGCAGCCACCAGCGAAGACAGCAGCCCCATCCCTCTCTCACTGCATTGCTCCATCACTCTCTCTTTCCTCTCCTGGCATGAGTTTATAGTCCCAGCTGTCCGCTGCTGCATCCACCGTTCATCCTGCTTCTGCCTTTACAGCACTGCCAATTTGATCCCCTTTTCTTTATTGTGCCTCACCGTCCTGCTTTAAGCTCTTACATTCTCTGTCTTATTTTCTCTCTTTCTCTCTCTCTCTGACACACACACACACACACACACACACACACACACACACACACACACACACACACACACACACACACACACACACCATGCAGACTTGTATTTTAGCCATTCATCAGTAGCTAATCTCAGTTGTCTGCTTTGAGGTGTTTTGGGGCCACGTGCACATAATGAGAAATAGCTCCTGGGCAGAGTGAAAAACAGATCACTGTGTGTGTGTGTTTGTGTGTGTTTGAGGGTTTCCTCACTAGTGACCAGAGATCTAACTTACATAAATATTTGGTCCCATGAAGGCCGTTAGCTGCGGCTTATGAATCATAAAGCTCGTTAAACAGGAGTGTAAATAAACAGTAGAGTGAGTCCTGGCGCCCCGCCAAGCTCCCTCTGCTTCCATAACTCAGTCTGGGCTCTGCGTGCTGCGGACGAATGTGTTCGGCTCTCCACCTGGGCAACAGGTCCACTGTTTGGCTCACTAACCTGCTCGGCTGAGTCAGACTGGAAACAGTAAATTAGCGGAAGGTGGGTGTAAACTTGGGTGTAAACTTGTGTAATAGCTCATTGGAGGCTAAAGCTGTGGACTTGTGTGGAAAAAACCTTTTGAGGCTTTTCTCAGAGGTGATTTCTTTTATGGGGTTTGTCGTTAGAAAGGAGTCAAAGTTTATGATGCAAGGGAAATGTGGTCCTAACGCAGAGCAGACGGATGGAGTCAGCATGTGTACTCACTTACTAAATGTGTACAAACTTACTAAATTCCTATACAAAAACAGAGGTTTGAAGTATTTGTATATGAGCATTTCCGTTTCTCAGGACTTCCTCTATACTTTCTACATTTACTTGATAGGTGTAGTTACTAATTATTTTACAGATTATGGTGGTGCATGAAAAGATAAAGAATGTGGTGCCGCAAATTATTATTTTTATGCATTAAATGTCTGTGCTTTAATTGTTGTCCTTACTTTTAAAGCTTTTGACTGTTAGACAATAAACACACACTAACCTTCTTCATTTAATAAACTTCTGTATTCTTACTTTTTCCAAGTCTTAAGACTAGCAGAGTATGGAACTAAACCAGCTTTACATTTTAAATACATATGGCCCTATGATGCAGTGACGTGAGACTGAAAATAAATTATTCTTTAAAATAAGTTATTTTACTTTTCAGAGTAACGTCAGTTAAAGCTCTAGGATGAGAACTTTTCATGAAACATTTACACCACAAATGAATTATTATATGAAATCAAATTGTGTTTCTGAAATGTGATAAAACACTGCTCATATGATATAATCCCTGTCGCTCCGTGTTTTTCTTGGTAAACTAGAAATTCAAGCTACATTTACAGTCGTACTTATAGTGAGTCCCTCCTTAAAAGAGCACCAGCTGAGTAAAATATAGATGTGCTTCAGGCTCATAACATAAATTCATAATACAGTTAATTTCACCAGTTTTCCTGCGGTCAATAACAATGTGTTACTTTATTGATCCCTGGAGGCGAACTCTCTTTTCACCTGCTCCTATTCAGAGAGGTCGGAGGGTCGGCTGTGCAGCAGCAACCCTGGAGCTGGAGGCGCTGCAGGGTCGTGCTCAGGGACACTTCAGCAAGTTCAGACATTTGCTGACACTGGTTTGAACCGCGCCATTCTGCCTGAAGGATCATTATTATTATTTCTTCTTCCAGAAATTATTGTTATATGCTAATATTTGCAACAGAAAATATTTTGTGAAGCAAACGAATGCTGCTTGGATTCCTTTTTAGTCATGCTAGCGGCTCAAGGGATGGCAATGTTGGTCCGTCCAGTCTGTTGGTCCAGACTGAAATATCTTAACTATTGGATGTGTTGCCTTGAAGTTTTGTACAGACATTCACAGCCCTCAGAGTTAATCCTGTTTTGCGGCTGCCCCTGTCCACTGCAGTACATTGCTTAGCTTCTGTAATAATCCAAACTATCTCTTTAAGCACAGCTGTGCTTAAATTGCCTCACAGAGCCGGAAATGGAAAATATGTATCTGTCCTTGGTGAGTAAACAGCTCAGGCTACAGCCTGTTGAAATGGAAAATATATTTTGAGATTTGAAATAGAACAGTTAGATTCTTACCACGCCACCGTCAACTGCTGTAAATCCAATGACAAAGAAACGCTCGCACTTATGGATCCTAAAACAACAAGAAGCAGTTTGACGCCCACAATGCAAACACACTTTCAGCTGGACCGTGTAATCCCGGCAGCTATTTTCTTTTTCCATTCACCAGGCATCTGTGTAAGTGGTGTCTTCAGTGCTACCGACTCCTGTGTTAACCTCCGACATGCTCGCCTTTTGTTGGCTGCTGCACGGTTGATGTGGTGACCTCGCGAACCCCACGGTGATTGTCTAACGCGGTTAAGTGCCTCCCGATTGTGGGGAGAACTGAGTGTTGATAATGTCTACCAGATTCACTCCTGTGTCACACATGCTGTGCATACATGCAGCACACACACACACACACACACACACACACACACACACACACACACTATTACACATCGACCACTCTTTGCTCTCGATCCCAACAGTAAACAATTTAGTGATTCACTGACGCTTCAGAATGTTTTCAGATGGCGGAGGAAGCCTCGTCAACACGCAGCTGACATGTTGACAAGTGGATGTTGAAACGTGAAGTGGTTTCTGGTGTGTTTGTTTTGGAGGCTGCATGGAGCAAACTCATCCCCCAATTAAGTCTCGGTGCTGACCTGAACCTAAACTTTGCCTTCGTTTCCCTGCAATTTGCTGTTTTAATATCCTGCTCTCAATAATGTAGACATTTCTATTTGTTATTTTTGTTATAACAAGCAAAGGATGAGGTGTTGTATGAGTGACAAGCACATGTTGATAGAGCCCACAATATAAAATACACACACACACACATGCACCTCAGCGACCAATTTCCCATCCGCCCTTCACCCTTCTTCCTCCTCTCACCCTTGTAACCTCAGCCTCCACTATGGTGACTCGAGCTGTCAACAGATGGCCGATCCCACACGGTGAGTGTTGATTTAGTCAAAGATGTGAAAACAAACCAGGTGTCCCCCTCTCCTCTTTCTCTCTCCTCTTCCTGTCTCCTCTGCAGCTTCTCCAAACCTTCTTTCCTGTGGTGAGGAATCTAAATGAGTGGTTTCAGGGGTGGTGCGAAAGTCTCTGTAAACGGTGAGGGACACTCAAAGGTAAACAAACAATTGTTTTCATTGGTACATTCTCAAATCTCAGTTGCACTTTTTAGGTACATCCCTCAATAATAATAACAGCACATTATTCAAGTACATCATTATTTCACAAACACTCGTGCTTTTTAAATGATGTTTCTGGGAACCCCAGAGTTCCCCTGACTATAGCCAAAGTAATGGAAACTTTGTACCAATAGGCAGATCCAAGGTCAGGGCTGGCCACTATTTTGGGCACATTTTATCATCTGAGGCTCTGCGCTCTGGGGTTTAACATACGCAAATCTAATGGAAACTTGGTTTGGGGATCTGTTTATAGAAGCTGCTGAGTACAGGAATTAAGATCGGTCGTTGTGTCCTTTTTGACATCTTTACGGGAAATTAAAGGCTTTGGAAAAACATTTCCTTTGGCCTACTTACATGTTCCTGTTAATCTGCTAATACTTTGTCTGCTGGAAAACAGCGCATGATTTCTTGAAAGAGTCATTGAGGTTGCATTTTGTTTTCCAAAGGTGGCACAGCTACAAAATATCAAATCTACTCACCGATAGACCAAATATGATGCTTAACGTGGTCGCTCATAATTAAAAACATACATTTTAGTGGAGTAACAGCTGCGGATAATCGATCAAATAAAATAAAAATAGTACCCTAAATACTATAGAGGCAGATGTCTCACACA
Organism: Cottoperca gobio; assembly: GCF_900634415.1. NCBI lineage: Eukaryota > Metazoa > Chordata > Actinopteri > Perciformes > Bovichtidae > Cottoperca > Cottoperca gobio. Next base: position 16,383,199 of record NC_041355.1, read on the forward strand.
GTATTCCCCTGTAGGGAGTTCAGTGACACACAACCAGATCTGGTTAAGGCTTGTGTGTGGCCTGCATATTTCTGAAAATTCAGTTTCATGTGTGAATCTTTAATTGCCTGTTGCTAATACAGAGAGATACTGTGATATGATATTGACTATAGCGAACACATTCAAAATACACAAACTTGGAACATACCTGCACACACACACACACACACACACACACGCACGCACACGCACGCACACGCACACGCACACGCACACACACACGAACACGGATACACACACACCTGCCCGTCTCTTTAGGCATCTTTAATCTTTTCTTTTGTTCCTTGCACTGTTTTTCTTTTCTTTCTCAGTTTCCATTGAAGACACCTCTCAACCATCTGCTCTTCTATTCAGCACGGTCTTCGGCCCCGGGCCTGGCACCGAAGGTCAGAGAGTGTGTGTGTCAGTGGACAATGACCCAGCCGGACAAACCCCCACACACACTTCAAACGCAGAGACCTTACACCGCGACCAGTCCATCGGTATCTTTCAAGACGGGTGTTAGGTGCATGGAGAGGTGAGGGAGGAGGATGGAATGTGTGTGCCTTTCTATAAGAGCCTTGTCGGCTCACATCCACATATCTATCCGTCATTTTTTCAAACTCAAGAGGATCGGTTCCTTTAAAAGTAGCACAGATGAGCGTCTGATCAATACAAACAGTCCAGAAGTGTTAACGTCTGCTCGTCTCCCAGGAGTAATACTGGCCTTTACTCTCATTGATTTCTAAAGGAATGATCATTATGGGTGGCTGGGCTGTAAAACACTTAAGGTTTTTTTCCTCTCTTTGTGTGTTTCCTTCATGGCTCAGTAGCGGATCAATCTAGCGTCGCCAAAGATAAAGCTTTGAGGGACGAAAGCTTTTGTCATGCTGTATTTCATTCATTTCATTTCACTTTGCATCCGTGTCCCATACTATTAAAAATATATATTTAAGGAATAAAGGAAAGTTGTTCTTAGTAGTTAACCTGTGATGTGTATTTAATATGTAGGTACTAACAATTATGGCCAACTACAAAAATGGACTTGCCTGTTTTCCTAAAGCAAATGTATTTTGGGTGTGTAATACACAGTAGGCCTACTGTTTTCTATTTTTCTACTTTTTCTATGTATTTATGATTTGAGTTTTTTTGGATGAATTATGTGATTTATGATTTACTTCATATCATTTAATATACTTGACTTAATCGATGTATTTAATTGTGGAAGCGTCTCTAAGCTCTGCTCTGATTGGTCCAACTTGATTGACTCTACTGAGATCACATGTGTCATGTGTCAGTGATTATATATTGCTCGTTCTACTTTGTGATTTGAATGCCTGACCAAGATCTCTGTCAGAATCAAAATGTCCCAATGTTAAAATAGCTGGGAGCTTTTAACTCAGTGTGCAGATCTTTTGTTTGATTCTTACCTCATTTTAGACGATGAAACATTACAAATCTAATACTTCTGCTACGTCACTGGCTTGATTCCTTGCTACAACTGCATGGCTCTAAAGTATGATGCAGTTGACTTAACATGGAGCATTTACAACATACTATAATACTATTATCTGTCTCTTAGCTTGGGAAATTCTGAATGGAGTGTCATCTTAAAGACAGGATGCTCACTGACTCACAGTGAACACATACAGAGTCCTTAGTGAGCAGATGATATATATGACAGAGTAACAAACTGTCATAAGGATGTCAAACATGAACTTCTGAGAGTTGTCCGTTTGTGTTAAAGATATAGACAAACAGCTGCCATTAGATGTGTGTTCAATGGTACAGTATCAAATCAATGTCCACTACAACCTGCGTTAATGCCCGTCAGGTTTTACTTCCTCTGGCTATAAGAGAATTGTTTTTATTCAGCGCAGGGATCAGAAGAAGAAACCTATGGCCAACCTGCACCACTGTTACAGAGGAGAGCGACATGTGCACTTTGATCCGTCACATTTAAAAATATTTTCCATCTGGGAATCATCTCACAGAGACTTCAATGGGCCAGTAAAGCTCTCCTCTTGTTATCCCTCTGTCGAGAAGGAAGAAGAAGGAGACGAGAGAAAGTCCTGTCATGTTTTCTCAGACGGGTCATAAATTGGCGATATTGAGAGGAGGGGACTAATAATACCAGTTAATGTATCACCAGTAAAGAAAAGCTCAGTGGCCAAAAATGGTTTGAGTAGCGGACAGCTTTTAGTCTTGAAATAAAACTCAACTCACTACCCAACATGGAAATATGTATTGTAATGTGATTGAGATCAACTGCAGGATTAAAAGGGGGGATGTTTACACTGAAGCACAGTACGATTAACAGTCAAAAGTCTTTTTATTTATCACTGAAGGCTTGTTTTGAAGTTCAAGACCTCTTCGCTATAAAATAACCAGTTTTGTCACATTATTCTAAGTCTAAATATACATGGCCCCCATTCAAACCATGTGCTGATGTATGGTTGGCCATTTCAATGATATTGCAGTCTATTATGTTTGTATTTTCACAGCAGTTAATCATAAAAGTGCGCATCATGAATCAGCTCGTCCCATGTGAAGCACTGCTTGTTTGAGATGAGAAATAAGCAGTCAGAGATTGAGCAACATCTGTGTTTATTCCTCACAGTTCGGGAACTGGACATTTGTTCCGTCTAATTTCACTTTGATGCAGTCAGTATTTTCATTGTCATTTATTGCAGATGCTGGTTATAAAAAATGTAAACCTCCCTCAAACATTTATTGTCCAGATGTATCTTAGAATAACGTCTTTATTGTGCAATATGCTCTGGATACTAGTGATGGTTGTTCTTCAGAGAGTGTGACAGATGGGGTCATTCTTTGCCTTTCCAAAACCAAAAACACAAGAAGAAAAGTGCAGGGAATAGATTAAACAGAGTGCGTCCAATAGCAAACTTTGTCTGTCAAAGAAGATTGTGCGATATGATCGAAAGCAATTTAATTTAATGAACCATGTGGGGAGATTATCTGGTCAAGGTCAAGAATGAATTTACAATCTAGTTATGTCTCTAGTTTCTCAAAGGACACTTTGAAGCAAGCTTGAGTTTACACTTGGAGCCAGAAATGTCAAGTTTGGTTGCGGTTGAGGTGGAACAAGCAAACAGCAACCGCTGAGTGTGATTGGCTAAACTACTCGTCATGCAGTCAAACATGCCCAGAAACAGACTGGATTAAACAATTATTTTACAAAATAGTTTCAATACTTCCAAAAAAGGTTTGCATGATTGTCTGAGGTGGAAAAGTAGGTGTATTAATAAAAGCATAACGCGACAGGAAACAACAAATAAATCCTCACATACATGAGGCATGTGACTCAAGCTTCCGCTCCACTTAAGAACTGCACTGCATTCTCGGTTATGCTTCGAGTGGGACATATTTTTGTCCCAGATTTTGTTTGTTTTTGACACAAGTAGGTTTCTAATGAGTCTGTGGAATTCCACAGAGGGAGGAGCTTACATATATACAGGACTTGTTTTTTTTTCATTTACTACGTTTCAAAACTGTGACCGTGATCTAGGAAGAAATAAGTTTCCTTGGTTGTCTGGGAATTTAATTTAGTAGGAGTAAGGGTTGAGCAACTAAATGCCTCACCACAACCCTTCAGCCAGAGTTTATTCTGTAGCCACAAACTAGTGACCTTTAGAAGAACTGCATCATGAGGCATGTAGTCGTTAATAAACCTTGAGGATAATAAGCATACTTGGGTCTTTGCATAAATAGCCTTGCTGAGGCACAGAAAGCAAAAAAGACACATAGAGTACAGAACCTCTTTAGTGTATTGATAATAAATGAGTTGGTGTGTGTGTGTGTGGATTTACACATGCTAGGATAACCAGTTTGGGTGCACTTTAATCTTTCTATCTCTAGAATATGTTGGCAGGACGGCTGCTGAGTTCCCTAGATCCTATCGATTCTCCCTGCTGGGTTTTCTCTGTTGACGGGGGATCAGGCTCTAATGCTTTGAAAACAAGCCTGCTGCGTTTGTAGATGGACAGAATAAATGACTGGTAGCATTAGAGACAAAGACCAGTGTAAAAACATCCAAAGAGATGAGGGCGGAGAGTGAAGACAAGGAAAATGACCAAATTAGTGGAAACGGGGGAACTGAGAAGTGAAGCAGCTTGTCATGTAATGGGAAACAAAAAGACGAGACCATTCAGAATGTCTCGTGTAATAATCTGTCTCAGCTAGCAGACTGACTCATTTATCTGAGTGAGATGTTTGACACAAATGGATTCAAGATGGTTTCCGTGATGTCATACAAAATATATTCACACTATATCCTATGAGAGCTGATGCTCCTATTTTTACTCGATTTTGAGCAATACAATTGCCAGGACTCCTGTTTGATAAAGTGTTCAGTTAAAGAAAAGCATCTCATCAACATCTTGTCACAGGTAGTGTAGGGGTTAGGATGACGAGCAGTGTTGAGCGTTAAAGCATTACTTAGTAACGGGTTACATACGTAAGGGACCGCAATTTGAAAAGCTCAGTAATGTCACATTACATTTTGGGAGGGGGGTTCATTTTAATCTCGCTCAGTAGAGAGACTGGTCGGGACATGTTAGCTTACCAAAGGGGCTGGAGGTGTGGCAGCTAACTGTTGTGTAAATAGCCAGCTTGCTAACCTTAGCCATTGGTCATTCACCATTCAGGAATCATCAAGTTTCATTCAGACTTCACTGTGAGCACCTATGAAGTGGCCCATGCAATCTAAGTTTTAACTTCCAGGTCTGACATTGATCCCAAAAAGACTGTTCCCCTTAGACTTACAAAGGAAAGAGGGTTCCTTTTTAGGTAAATCAACTTCCAAGTTCGAACACTTTTATAGTCCTAATAGTTGTAAAATTCACTAACAGCCGAATCTACAGTAATGTGTCGCTTATGTGAATGAGCCCGAGGCCGAGCAGAGTTAAATGACACACTGGTGCACAAGGCTTTATGGGCCGCATGCATGTGGAAGATCTGGGTCGTTTTATACCCAGCAGTCGATCTTTTTTTGCGTCATGCACCACTGAGCAACTTTCATAGGAATGAACAGGGCCCGCCTCCAACGCTGTATCCAGTTCTCTTTATACATCCAGGGTAAATACTTCCAAACTGTTGGCAAGCTGCTCGTTAAACCACAGTGCGGTTTCTTTTTCAATTTTTCAATTTGTTAAATACAGAACATGTGAAGTGTGCATGGAGAGGTTTTAGAGTTGTAACAAAGGTAATTACTGATGTTACTGTAAGTAGTCAGTAATGTGAATCACTTTTCAACATATGTATTAAGTAGTTGATACAAAAGTTCAAGTAACTTAGTAAAAACTGATTGCAAGACCACTTTGGTTCATTATTTAAATGTTCCGTATGAGTTTGAAGTACAGACAGAATAAATGTCTCCTACACTGAAGAAACACATTTGTACTTGTTAGGATCTTGGTTTCTGTTTCCTGTTTTATTTTGAAATGTTCCCTTCCCCTTGTGTCATGTCTGGTATTACTTCCTGCCCTTGTGTTTTCTGCCTTTCTCTCCCAGCTGTGTCTCGTTCCCTCATTTAGTGTCTGTGTATATATCCCTATCTGTCTCAGTGTTCTTTGTCGCATTGTTGTTCGTGTTACGTGTCTGTTACCTGCCCGCTCGTGTCCTGCTCAGCCTGCTCGTGTCCTGCTCAGCCTGCTCGTGTCCTGCTCAGCCTGCTCGTGTCTGCTCCTGCTCGGTCCTGCTCAGCCTGCTCGTGTCCTGTTCAGCCTGTTCGTGTCCTGCTCAACCTGTTCGTGTCCTGCTCGTGTCCTGATTGGTTTGTGTTGTTTTGTTACTTTGTATTTTTATAAAAGAAAGCTCTCTTTTTGTTAGAAACTTGTCCAGTGTACTGCATTTGGGTCCTCACCTTCACCTCACCGTGACAGTATTGGACTATTGTGCCATAGACTGGTAAATCCAGTGCCAAGTAGGAAACAGTAAGATGTTGAGTAGCGTAGTTATAATGAGGCATGTGGAGGACAGGAAAGCATCTGCAGCTTTCACAACGGAGTCAGTGTTGTCTTTTGTTAATATTTAACCATGGCAACAGTCCTAACCTAATTTTAGCCAAGTTCTGTTGGCGAGTGGATTGGAAGAAAACACCTATCTATAAACAGACTTTCTCTGTTCAACACAGGACTATGTTGGCTGTCGAACCACAAACACTCTGTCTGCTATTGTAGCGTCAACAGTCTGAAAAGAGAGAGCGCAGCTCGCCTCCCACCTGCCAGAGTGTGACTTCTGGCCAAACTGGGAGCAGTGAGCAGGACTGACACACTGATACTGGTTGTCCAATCTGCCGGGGTCGTGACCTCAGCTCCGTCCCAGTACTCTGAGGATCACATCCCAGCTTTGGCTTCGTTCCACAGCGCTGATCTGCTGGTTTGTGCGTCGCTCAACCCCGCACTGGAAATATCGTTGATGTGTGCAATGCCTGTGTGTGGTGTTTAAATAAAGGTTTTGTGTGCCAAAGCCAACAGATTTGTTCCTGATGTGCCAGACGTACATCCCATTAAGCCTTCAGAGCCCATAAGTAATTTACATCACAAAGACGGCATCCTTTCTCATTTGACTGCACAGGTTTTACACAGTGAATTGCCTCAGATCAGAACAAGCTAGAGATTTACCAAAGAGTGATCTCAACAAAATTCTGCTGTTTGCAGAGTTGTTACATTCAAAGCTGGAGCTGGACGATGTGTGTGAGCCATAACGACTTTAATTTGCTATGGCTGAAAAGCTCAGCAGAGGAATATGTTCTTTCAAACTCTGCCATGTAAGCCGATGTTTTCAATTTATCTCCTTTTCTCGCAGAGTCCTCTTGGCCGCCGTCAGCTTTAGCTTTAGACAAATTCAGGAAAATGAAACTTGTCAATTGGAAACGGACCCCTCAATCACGTATCACCATGGGACTGTTGAAGGAGGTGGGGCGAACAGCAGCTGCCATTAGTGTGTCTTTTCCACCATGAATCTCAGAGGTGATGTCATGAAAACTGTCACATCCAGAAGAGGCCTGCACGTGCTGTCAGTCGCACAAAATGAGGACGAGGTCAATGCAAACTCATGCATCTGCACATACTTGTAGACAATTTGATTAATATGTGAAGTAATACAAATGTACTGCAAACCAGCAAATAATGATTCCATTTATATTTCTAACGTTCCTTTTATTTTGAATCCTGTACACCTTTCATGCTTCTTTTGCATTCCTGGAAACTGATGCTGTTTTACAATTATCTCTACTCTGCATTTCACATTGTTGATTGTAAGGTTTTCTGTTGATGGCTGAGGTCAAGGTTTTCTCATACAGTTGGCCAGAATTTTCTGCAACTTCATGATGTTTACTGAACAGTTTCCTGAGCAAAAACCACTGTCCTCAATATTGGGCTCCCACAAACTGCAACCTTTATTGTACCAAATGCTAAATTAGATTAAGAAATTCCAAAATGATCAAGGGAGTTTATTTCCCGCCATATAAAAGAATTTGTAGGTTTTTAAAGATGGGATTTTGTCCCAGGCCCTTGTTCTCACTAGCAGCCTTTACATACAACAGACATTTACAGAAACACACTCATGAGGTTTGACCGCACGCGCACGCTGACTGAGCGCTGCTGGTACAGCCCATCCAATTAGAGTTGTGATGACCATCCTTTCATATGGCCTGCTCTAAGAATATCTCTAAGAAGAACAGCAGCCCAGAGTAAGTCTCACTCACTTGAATGTGGCACTAAAGGGCACCAGCACTTCAGTCCGCCCTCTCTTTTCTCAGCATCCCATAATATATACAGTAAACTCATGTCCTGACCCATACAAGAGCTGAAACCACGGCAACTGGGTCAGATGCAAACCATGCTCTTGACAAATATATGAAAGACGAGACGGATTCAATGTGCTTGTCAAGCAGGAAACGAGGAGCGAGGGGGAGGAGAGCAGAGGAGGGGTGGCCATTTTTTCGCCTTTGTTTGGAAAAGCATCTATTGAGTGGCATTTGGTGTCATGCCAGATGCTCTCCTCCTCAGACAGGCACAAAGTAAACTGGATTAGTCACTGAGAGGCCTTTCTCCTGTAACTGACAGCCAAGCAGAGCTGAAAACTTCAAACGCATTGAGGACGTTTCTACCTAAAGACAAGACGCTTATTCAAATGGAAATGTCTTTATCGCTACTCTCTGCCGGCATCCGTAGCTTTCTGACTGTATGTGCTGTACATGTGAATGTGGAACGCAGGATTCAAATGGTGAAGAGGCCGACTCAATGAGCAACTCTTCAGCCAAGACGTCTTTGGTGTTTCATCATTGTTCCCTCTGCTGCTAGACTGCTGCCCTCTGAGTGCTCATATAATGCTGTGCTATTTGTATTGTACTCATTCAAACTGCTGTGTAGTGTGTGTGTGCTGACAGCATATCTGTCATGTCGGTCTTTCTTAACTTCAATGATTCAAATGTAGACTTCTTTCAACGCTATCAAAGCTAATGATTGATTCATGGTCATTACAGATTGAATGTCGTTACAGTCAAAATACTTTGTTACTTTTTTAAATGATGGTATAGTTAATCACTAACCATAGTATACTGTATGCACTAATCAGTATCCTACATGTGTGTATCAACAAATGAATAATATTCAAAGTTTCATGTGTGTTTTATTTCTATATTACCTCAAGCCACTGTTATGGCTTGAGGTATACATAATACATTTAAAGATATATTATTATTTTTTTTGCAATATCTGAAAGACAGGCTGTAGGTAGGCACAGCGACACTATGAGCAGAATGTTACCATCGTTCAGGAGGCAACGAGCATTTGTTCAACATTTCCTGGCAATCCATCCAAAGATCGTTGAGATATTTCAGTCTGGACCGAAGTGGTGGACCAATGACCGGCATTCCCGTCCCCACGCCAACAGTCTGTTAAAAAAATTAAATGTGTCTGGAACTGAATTTGTTTCTCTCTAACCTTTCCCACATACTTTTTATAATCAGTTATTCTATATTAATCTAAATGGCTCTTTAAAGGGACTACACAGGATATTTTATTCATTACTGATTAACTGGTTTATCATCTTGCCGTGTGTGTGTGTGTGTGTGTGTGTGTGTGTGTGTGTGTGTGTGTGTGTGTGTGTGTGTGTGTGTGTGTGTGTGTGTGTGTGTGTGTGTGTGTGTGTGTGTGTGTGTGTGTGTGTGTGTGTGTGTGTGTGTGTGTGTGTGTGTTTGGCAGGTGGCAAGAATAGGGAAAGAGAAATCACTGTAAAATGTAAAAGGAGAAAAGACAACAAAGACGATGAAATGGACAGAACAAAGCGATACTGTGGGTGAGAAAAAAGGAGAACGCTTGGAAAAGTGTGTGTGTGTGTGTGTGTGTGTGTGTCCCTTAAGAAGCCAGCTGCTGAAATTCAGGGTACAATGTGCTAACTGATAACAGGGACCCCTCCAAATAAAACATCACACACCCATCTCCCTCTCTCCAACCCCCACACACCTTAAACCCCCAAAACCTCCTGTTTACCCTGCTTCAACTCACCACCATAAACTCTCTCTCTCACTCTCACTCTCACTCTCTCTCACTCACTCACACACTCTTGATTTTTAAATCCAGACTCATTAAACTGTAAATCATTTACCGTAACATAGCTCCGCATGAAGTAGATTTAGTGGGCATAGTTTTAACTCAACACATTCCATTTTTATGATCAAGCCGATACATTTGGGGCTTTTGAGAAATGTTCCACATGTTGATTAATGTGTGTTTACATGGCACATTTTGCAGCTCTCATACAGCCCCGGCTGTGATTGTGAACTACTGTTTATCTAAGCCCAGTGGAGGGAAACCTTTCATCTGTCCTGCAACCATAAAACCAAGCTCAGCACCAGACTCAAACTGCTGGACAAACACAATAAACTCTGCACCACAAAGCAATCTCCACGCAGAGATCCCAACAGGAAAGTCGGGATCTGCCGTCGCATTGGGAGATTACCCAAAAGATTAGTCTGTGTTTATTTGGGGTTCAATTTGTACATGAAGGGTTATTAAAGATGTTATTAATGTGTTTGTGTGGGTTTGGTTTAAGAGCTATGACACACCTGCTGATGAAAGATGGTTATTGAGGTGGACAGAGGGAGTTTATTTTATACTCTTTATTTGAATAAACGTGAGTGTAAATTAATATTACTTCAGAAAGATTTGAACCTGTATTTTACTTTACTTCCAAAACAATTTTCTTGAGCAAATACACTAGAACCATGTGAGGAAGAATGGGAGGAAAACAGAAGGTTTTGTCTTCAGATGTTTTTCTACTCTCATTAAAAACCCAATTAATACTATTTAACCACATCCTCATACGTCCTGTTGTGATCAAGGTTTTGTTTTTACAAGAGACAATCACATTTACAATAAAGGCGTTTATTGCACATAATAAATTTGGGCAATTACTTCATTCAAATAGCATGCTGCATGTGTGGACCTGATGCAGAACTCGTCTGCTCTCCATCATGTCCCTCATCATGGCAGCCATTTGTGTGAGCTCGTCTATCAGGACTGGTCCAGAACAAAGACCTGGCAGGCTGTAACCCTATACAGCAACATGAAACACTGACCTCTGACCCCTCGTGTGATACAAGTGGCAGTGTTGTCCCACAGGTCAGCGGTAAACGTGCCAAACACATTCCCGGCCTCCATTGCAGGAGTGCTCCTGTGGCATGTTAGCGCTGGAGCGGCTAAAACATTAGTGACATTTGTTTTTGTGTCTCAGTAAATACTACTCTCAGCAATGTGATGATAAGATTGACAAGGTTTTAGGTAGTTTGGGAGTTTATGCGAGCTAACTTGTAAATGTTAGTGCATGAAACATAATACAGACTTATTTTACACTGCCAAACATCGTTACATCCATGTAGGAGGGTGCGGAGCACAAAGCAAGGTTGAGCTTCACTGTGAGGTACCGTGTTTAATCAAAACTTAAATCCACATCTGTTTTGCAGACGGCTTTAAAGACTAACACTGTGGTCCCTTTGAAAGCTGCTGGTAATTTAATACACAAATGATCACATTAAAGAGTCAGTTCATCCAAAATACGAATACCTTTTTTGGTCCAGGTTTTAAGATTTCTGTTTCAACCCGAACGTAAAAGAGGTGTCGTTTAGTTTGCGGTGCTCACAACAGGGACAGATTACACTTTAATAATTCATCAGCATACAGCGTCCTGGTTACTCTGAATGGAATGAAAAGAAGAAATTGTGCTGACGATGGTCATTTGACCAAAACTTTTTTCCAAGATTTTTCCCATTGTCTCACTTTCTACACATGGAATAGATTCATTATTTTATGCAGCCTCTTTTACTTTCTTTTCTTTTCAGTGTGCAGGCAATGTTTCTATGAAATGGGATCATTGATTTCAGCTGCACGTACCGAACACTGTCTTTTGAAAAGTCAGGGTTCAAGAGCCCAAAACTATTTCACAATTATTTTACTCTGGATAATCCACCGAACACACTGGACACTTTTTCTGTGTAGTTCCAATTACAAATGTCCACAGTGTTGTCTATGAATTATCCAGAATAACTATATTTGAAAAGCAATGTTGCTGAGGAATTCTTTGAAGGGTGGCAGCTTAAATCTTCAGAGCAAATAAGTCAAAACCTGTGGAAAATATAATAAATCTTGTCTTTCTGGCAAGATGCTACAACAGAAAACTGCCATTTTTCTGTATGACTGTTAACTGTAATCTGTAACTAACAGTTATATGTGATGACTCTCTGGCTAACAGTAAACACCCCCTCAGGTTTACAGCAGGACTCAGAGCTGCGAGTACTCTCTCAGCACGCCGCCATGGTAGGGGCCAGTAAGCTGCAGGAGAGGAGTTTCAGTGTATGAAATGACAGGCAGTCTTTAGCAGTGTATGGTTGTATTACTGGTGCTGAGGGCGGGGGGCTGCAGATGAGGGTGGGAGGGTTGAATCACCCTCAACAGCTCTGACAGGGAAGGCGTCAAGTTCTGGCATGACGACCAGTTTCAGTTTACCAGCTGCTGGATTCAATGCAGCAGAACGAAGAGAAAGGAGACAAAAAACATGCATAATTGCATTCATGTTTTCAGACACACACACACACATGTACAGACATGTACACACAAACTAACTGCACAGCAAACATCTACACACACATCTGTGTTCTCTTACTTTGTTGCTCACTGTTTTAGCCCCTTTTTTTCCAGATGAAGTTGGAAGTTCTCCATCAAATCATCAGTCAGTGAACAGACAGAGAACCTCCATCTGTACCTGAAGGATTTTATTTTATCGCTCTTTGTCACATCTCCAGCAGATAGCATCTAAAATCCAATATTCACGCACTGTTTATGTAACACAGAGAGATCAAGTAAACACTTAACAAGTTAATAACACTATACAATGTTTCTTTACTGTATATTAAGATATAATTCCGTTTAACTGTCCATAAAAATGTATCGTAAGAGCGTCGAGGAAACACAGGCTGTCTTTTCTGTAAAAGCTAAATGTTAAGAGGAGAAGGTTTTATTTGATGATGGTACAGAAATGTAAATATACAAAATAAGGAATCTACTTGGCAACATTGTCACGTTGGCGCGAAACACCATCCTTGTCAGACACTTTTAGTTGGCAGCATATGAGAAAATCAAACGCAGACGGACCTTTGTTTGTAAAGGAATTTCACATCTGGTCGGAAAAGTTTTTTATCCTAAAGTAACGTACGTGTGAAAAAGGACTTTAAACTGTTTCTCTTCTTCATCCTTTTGAATTTGCTTTGAAATCTCATTTCATTTGAAGCTGTTGAGAAATCATACAACAGTAGCCCGTCGCAGAAGCTTCCTCTCCAAATATCAGCTTCATTTTTAATAATCTTGGTCTGGAGAGTCACATTAGTCATTCACAATTAGTATATATATAATGCATTTTAATGATACAGTTGTCAATATGTAACAGTGATAGTAATAGAGTCATCGCAGAGCATACAGTGAAACTGACGTGAAATCCAGAGGAGTCCAATAAAGACATGAACCAGGCGTCAGGAAGGGAGCAGAGCCAGACGACAAGGAGTCAACAAGTGGGGGGAAGAGTAAAGAGAGACACAGTCAGAAAGTACAGAAAGAAAGAGAGAGAGAGAAAAGTAGAGAGAGAGGGGGGGGGGGCAGTCTGAGTCCTTGCAAACAATAAATAAACAACGATATTAGTGCAACAGCAGGGAGCCCTGGCTCTGAAAAGGGTCTGTAAGGGAGTGTGTGTGTGCGTGCGTGTGTGTGTGTGTGTGTGTGTGTGTGTGTGTGTGTGTGTGTGTGTGTGTGTGTGTGTGTGTGTGTGTGTGTGTGTGTGTGTGTGTGTGTGTGTGTGTTTGGCAGGTGGCAATAATTGGGAAAGAGAAATCAGTGTAAAATGTAAAAGGAGAAAAGACAACAAAGACGATGAAATGGACAGAACAAAGCGATACTGTGGGTGAGAAAAAAGGAGAACGCTTGGAAAATGGCGAAATGAGTAGAAAGACAGAGAAAGAGAGAGACTTCTCCTTCTCCTCAGACTTTCTCCTTGATTCCCAGCCAGCACATTTACAATCGAGGAAGTCTCTGCTGACTCGCTGCAGCTCCCCCCCTCTCCTCCCACCTCAGGCTGGGACCCCCCTCCCTCCTGAGAAAGTGGGACTCCCTCTCCCTTCCTCCTCACTCTCCCTCTCTCCCATCTGAAGATTTAACACAGTGCAGAGCAGCGCTGGCAGTCACACTTGTGCCCTGGATTGTAGCAGAGAGAGAGCAGCCCTCCTGCAGCCTGTAAGCCCACCACCATGGATGTCAAACTGCTGGCACTGATGGCTCTGCTGGCCGTGGCCACACATGTACCAACCTCCAGCGGTGAGTGCGGGAGAGGGACGGGACACTCTGGGGAAACTTTTAATGCTGCAGATAGATTGTTGGTTTGATCATGTTTGAGGGTTTTTAATGATTCTTGGTTGAAGAAAAGTTGCTCCATGAGATGTTTTAGTCTTACATACCTGGATGTTGAGGCTTTTATCATTTTGATCATTTTAATCTTGTCTGTGTAGAAACTTAAAATTCTTTATTCAGTCTATGTTTAATTAAATCAGGTGAGTGTCTTAAATCTAAATAAAATTCACACGTTTGAACATGTTTTCATTATTAACTTTTGACATTGTTGGTCCTCTGTCAGGTTTTATTTGCGTGTTTTTCATTTGATAAGAAAGCTACTTTTTGAAACAATGTCTTGTTGCACTTGTGGCTGTTAAACTTTGATACTCTGCATTGATTTATTTTGTTACATCTCATGGAGAAATAGATGCCAGAGAGTTGACTTTAATTCCAAAATGATTCATCCACCGTTTATCTGCATGGATTAAATGATTACTAAAGAGCTGAAACGAAGATAGATTAAGTACATTAACCGATAAATTGATTATGTTGAGGATTGATCAACAGTTTAAGCCATTTTTAAGGAAAAGTGCAGAAAAGTCACTGGATTTTATTTTCAGAGACATTTTTGCTGAGATTTCTTTCATAACTTTGTGACAATATATGTTGACTGTTAGTCGCAGGAAACAAGCAACTTGAAGATGTCAACTTGGGCTCTGGAAAATATATGAATTGAGAAAACAGTTCATCAGCAGATTAATCAATGATTGTTAATTGTTAATGGCAGTGAATTAAATGACCACATATTCACAGCAATGAGTAATCTATATTACTGCAGCTTCATGTAGCTTTTTAGGAGGGTTTATTATTTGTTAAAAAATGTCCAGTAATAATTTTTATTCAGTATTTTTTGACTAAAATCCTTCACGTACCACACGAGGAGTGCAGTCTTCCGCAGTGACACCACATTAATCTCCCAAATCCAAACCTTGGTAGAAGACAACCAGGGTGCTGTTGGGTCGCCTGTCCTGCGTTATGCTAAGCTTGTTGTTGCGGCCCCAGTAAGACCCCTGCGTTAGCTCTAAATGTGTGTATTTGTCCTTTCCCTTTGCTTTCTTTTAATTAGTTTCTAATTAGGGATAAACAATGCGGCGATGATAGCAGTGGATGCTCGCTTCTGGCCCCGGTGCTGCGTGCTGCATAATGATCCCTTAGTTTGCATGAGAAAAGACCCTGAATGGGTGTGAGTCATTAGGCTGATATTACTGGCGGATTTAGCCATTTGTGGCGGGACATTTGGTGTCGCATTAGAAACATGCATATCAATAGGAATATGTTGAACCCCACAACAAAGGTCTGCAAGTTACACGTGATGCAGTTGATTTAATTAATTAGTGTTTATCTTGGCAGGAATGATACAAAGAATGAGTTGTTCCTAAAATCAACGTCTGCTCTGCGAGCTTTTCTAATAATTTATTTGACACTCTGAAGCCTCAATGAAGCTTTTAAACCATGTGTTTGTTGTCAATGGAGTAAAGCACTTTACAGCTTCGAGGCTTTTAGGATGGATTCCTAATGTAAACTTTTATTGCAGGGTGTTTCCCTTCATCTTTTCTTTGATAGTTTTACAATCATCCTTATTTATTTGGAAAATCTGTTTGAAAACCGCAAATTAAATTCAGAACTACTTTGTAATTGTGTGCACTTGGATTTATCCGTGTGCATCTGTGGTCCTTTAGCCCCCCAAAAGCCTCCATGGAGGCCCGGGGGTGATTTGTAATCATTTTAAGAATGTACTTGAGGTGATTTCCTCAGAGGCTGTTGATGGCGTCTGAGCCGCAGAGTGCTTTGTCATAAAAGGGACAAATATTGGAAATTGAATGTGGAGGACCCTCCTCCATTAGAGTGGCCCGGCTGAATGCCCCGGGAGTGAAAAGCTGAAATTCTGCTTGTGTGTGTCTGACTGGTCAGAAAAGGGCTAATCTCTTTTTAATGAACATGTTGTTCAGAGCAATAGCAGGTAAACTCATACGTTCCCATGCGTTGTAGAGGCTTGTTACAGTAGATTAAACACGCTTTTAATTTGTCCGCTGAGGGAAGTGATGCGTTTAATCACAACTGAAAAGATGTAGAAGCTACCTTGTTAGAATTTGGATTTTAATTTAACTTTAAATCCTCATATGAACCAAAACGACGCCTTTTCCACAAACTACCATGAGCCAACATGTTGCATTTCCTTTTAACTAGCCAAAAACACTTCAGATCAAAACTACGTTTTCTTTGTCAAATGAATACTAAAGTGTTCTGCCACAATTAATAAACAGATAACACGAGTAATGCAGCATGTGAATGAGTGTGTGTGTGTGTGTGTGTGTGTGTGTGTGTGTGTGTGTGTGTGTGTGTGTGTGTGTGTGTGTGTGTGTGTGTGTGTGTGTGTGTGTGTGACTGATCCTCTGCTCATGAAAGCTTTTTGTTAAGCTCTTTTTGTCTTCACGCTGACATGAAAGAAATAAGGCTTATATAAAAAATATATATATAAGTTTGTCCTAAGCTTAAAATCAATTGAGTGAAAGTGAATTATTTAACTTAACTTAAAAAACTGCTGTTGTCCCTGTTCAGTGTATCGGTCAGTGAGCTCAACACAACACTGAGTGTTTTACTTGTTTTAACTGCACACTTTCTTCACCAGTAGTTTCTTCACTTCTTCTTTTACCTACACTGATGCTAACTTGTACTTTTCCTTGTTGTGTGTTTGCAGCAAAGCCCATCAGTCTGGTGGAGCGGTGCTGGTGTCGTTCCACCCTCAACACGGTTCCTCAGCGCTCCATCAAAGAGCTCAAGTTCCTCCACACACCCAACTGCCCCTTCCAAGTCATGTAAGTGAATGAGAGTGAAGTGATCGAGCTGACAAGTGATGATCGTTTAGAGGATTCTGTCTCGTAGCTCTTTTACATTAAATCTTTTGGATGTGGGTGAATTTAAAAACACTGTTGGTCATATCAGTGCTGCCTTCAAAAGTGAAGTCAAGCTTCTAGTTTTCTCACAAAACACCGCGCTGCAGAGAGCATGGCCGCTTTCCAACTCTGGTCCAACTCTCAACTTTTAGTGACTTCAGGGTTTGTGTTTTTTACAGTATGTTCATACGTTACTATAAAATAGTTATTGCAATATGAAATTTAAAAAAAAATTATACATTATATATTATACATACATACATCATACAACAGAAGATTTAAGGGCAGCACCAAGAATCAATAATCACTTCAAAATCAAATTAAATTAGTGATCATCTGAAATTTGACTTTTTTTTTGTGTGCCTCAAAATAATATAATTTAATAATGAATTTACATTTTACATAGTTAACTGATTTCCCACTTTTACCTTAGTTGATTATATTGTTTTGAGCCTCTGTCTCTTATAAGATCAATTAGTATGTACGTTTCTTTCTAATTAAAGGTCATCCTTGATTTATATATTTAAAAATCTACACTTTTGAGGTTTTTCTTTTACCATTATTTGATATGTCAAAAAATAGTAATACTACACTACTTAACTAAAAACCGTGTAGATAGATAGAGAGTAGATGTGTGAGTGTTTGGTGTTAATATCCTTCTATTCTCTCCCTAATGAGAGGCCTGAGTTTAAAACAACACAAAAGAGGAAAGCACTAACTCGAGCTCGAGGGGGCCATATATGTTTTGCAAAGGAAGCAATAATTAAGGGTCAAAGTGATTATCTTTGTATTTCTGGTGACCCCCTGTATCTCTTTTTTGTTTGTTTCCCGCCTCAAACTGCCCAGCAACATTGAGCATAATGTCACGAGCCTGAACACATTATTTAAGAAGCCTCATTTATTTGTTCGCTATTGAAAACGGGACTGCAGAAGCCTCACGGCCAAAAGGCTAAAAGGCTGTGGGGCTTCTGCCAGAAAGGGCGGGGGGGGGGGGGGGGGGGCTGTTAGAAGGGGTGAGCGAATGGCAAAAGGTCAGAGAGGACACACGGCGCTCAGGCCGGGACACAAACTCACTCAACCTCGCTCCAGAAAACTGCCAGAGGAGTCAAGAAGTCATTCAGCCCGCAGAGTCGCTCTGATATCTCTATTGAGGCAGATAAAAGAAAGCCGGGAACACGATACCCTCTGTCCCCCCTCTGCCCTCCGCCCCACCGTGCACCCTCATCCTACCCCCCCAATTCCCCCACCCGTCCCAGCATGCTGTTGGTATTAACTTGCTGTGAAGTAATTACTACCTGCTGCTCGGGGAACTCCGGCCCTCAGATTCCAGCCAAGTCAATTAGGGTTTAGGCTCTCAGTTGGTCATCCAGACAAGCAGACAGATAAACAGGATGAAGGGAGACACATCAAAACAGCAGAAAGCTCCTGAGCGGATGAGCTAATAAAATAAAAGAGGAGGAGGAAGAAGGGGACATCCCGGGAGGAAAAGCCAACACAGATCCAGTTACTGAGCTGTTTGGCCTCCTGCCACTCGTGTTAGTTTGAGGGATTTGGGCCTGATGTCTGGATTGATGCTCCTGAGCTGCTCTTTTAAGTTTAGGAGCCATTTGCTTATTTGCACGCGTGTGTGCATCTAAATAAGGGAGGTGGCATATTAAAAGGGTGGAGCAGACTGTGGGGGTTCAAACTGAATCAGAAAGCAGTGAAGAGGGAGCAGCTAGGAATGTGTTTAATTTGTGAAGCCGTGTGATGGAGAGAAGGAGGGACAGTGAGCCGAGACACCTCTTGAGTCGTTGACTCTCATACACGACCTTTTGCCACTGAGGTGTGAGATCCACATGTTTGGAGGGAGGGGGCGAGACCCTGCTGCCTGTTCCCCTGTTCGCCCCAACACTCTCCCAGCAGTCTGTCTGATAACAGAACAAATCCTCTCCTAAATATTTGGCTCAGCTCTCCATCAACACCCGAGAACACACACTCTCTGAGGTCGCAGAGATGCTCATCTTGGATCGTTCTGAAGTCCCTGCAGCTCCTGCTTCAGTCTTATGCTGCAGATTAGATCTTGACGAGCAAATATCAAGCAGTATATCAATTGTAAAATCCAATTTCCAGAGTAACATTTATATGCTTTGCTGTTTAAAAGAAAGAAACATTCGATCATTAGGTTTTTCAAGATATAGTTTTGCTTTGTACTCTCTTGAAATAAGCTGCAAAATGCAATCGCTCATTTAAGAAATTATTTTAAAAGATCAAAACAAATTTGATTTACTTATTCATATCAAATAAAAAAGAATACTGATGTAAAATGTACTTATTATTTGAATGTTATTTAATCTGGACACAATAGGCAGCAGTAATAGATGAACAAGAGATCACACACACGTGCCACAAATCATAATTAAACACTAATGCAATTATACAATCACAAAGACCATTTCTAATACAATCATTAACAAGATGTAATCCTATAAACAACCAAAATAGCTTCATATAACAACCCAGTAGTGATAGAGATGCCACAGAAAAGTCTTATTAAATGCAATTGTTCCTTTCGCCTAATCAAATCAGTTGAGTCCTAAAGTAATTGTGGCAGATATGATATATATATATATATATATATATATATATATATATATATATATATATATATATATATATATATATATATAAAGTCTGCAACAATGTGAGATGTAAATGTAGGAGTACAGTACAGAGTGTACACACTACAACAACAGTGTGATCAGCGATGTGAGCCTCCGCTCCAGCTGTCGCTGAGTGGAAACAGAGAGCTGTGATTTTTCACCGCAGATCGGAGGGTGACAGCCTGTTATGTGTTCAGTAATCCTCCGGTTTTCAACTTGGACGTGTTTTAGGATGTGCTGAAGTTTTTAGAGTTTAGCTGAGAGCTAAACCGTATCAGATATTATCCTGACATAAACTCATCTTAACATCGAGCTTTGATTCATTCAACAGGAGTCGGATCGTGAACAGCATTATTAAGCAGCAGCAGTGTGATTTGTTTATTCTCAACATTAAGGTGACAGCTTGTTAATCCTCTGGTTTTAACTGGGACGTGTTGTACGATGTTCTGGGGGTTTGGGAGATTAAGTTAAGCTTTTACTTGAGTGGGGTTTCATAAAACATTAATTGTATTATTGTGATTTATGAGCCATAAAAAAGACAAATCTTTAGAGCATCTACTTAAACAATATCACCTCCCAACCACAGCAGACAGTAATACTATCTTTATAGTGCTCTGGGGAATTATAAATGTCACTTATGGTGCTTTTAGGTTTAACAGACCATACCGGTGGTTTGTGCGTTTAGATTTAGCAACTGCAAATTGCTTATATTGTACATTTCTTTCCACCATTATCTAATTCATAGGCTACAATGGCTTTTTAGCTAATTTTCCCACATTGCTAGAAGCCACTCTTTTCCATTAATTTCAGCATTGTATGCCTTGCAGAGAGTAGAAACGTGAGGGAACGATCGTGTGAGGTGAAAGAGAATTAGGGGAGCCTGTTTAAAACCCTTCAGCACCTGAATGCCTTTAATTAGGGTCAGAGGTCTGACTCCATCTCGGAGTAATAACTCTGCCAAATCTGAACACAGACATGTTACACACATTTTTAGATTCAGTGTGACTTGCTCTTTCCGGGGATATCATTATGATGTCCATATCTATTTATTAATGTCTATAAATCCCTTTGGAAATCATTGAAAAAAGACTCTTTTTATTCAGAACTTGCCTAAGAATCATCGTATTTTAAATGTTCTTCAGTATCAAAGTAATCCAGTGATAGTTGTCTGTACAGACATTTGTACAGTTCAAACAAGAACTGCTAATAGCTCATTTGGCATACTTTTAATTATGAAATAATATTTTTTCCGAGCTAAACATGTAAAACCCCCTGTGCGGTCCTGAGGGAGGAAATGCCTAAAATGCAACCCAATAGAACCAACGAAGGGACATGAATGAGATTGTTTAAGGATCCCTTCTAATTAAAATGCCAACCAAGTTTCCTTGAGATTACTGGGAGGTCCTGTTACTTGACCGCACAGCTAATAAAAAAGATACGTACTCTGTACTCTACACCATCCCTGGATGTTTGTCTACAAAAGGATGTGGTGAAAATATTCCCCGGCCTTGAACCTGATTTATTACGTGTGAGTTTGGATTGGACTATAACACTCAGAATGTAAAGTCTCATCCCTCAAATTCTTTTTTTTCCTCACACAGTGCCAAGCTGAAGAGCAACAGGGAAGTTTGCATCAACCCGGAGACCAAGTGGCTGCAGCAGTACTTAAAGAACGCCATTAACAAGTAAGAAGAAAACTCTCTCTCTCACTGTGCAGACACAAGCATCGCTGACAGACACAGGAATGAAATTCCCCTCTAGTCACTGCTGAGTGTAGAGCCCAGAGAAGAAATAAACCATTGTTACAAGTGAACATTTCTCAGTTTCCTGCCGACAATTACTCTCTGAATTCACTGACATGGTTGATGCAAGCAGCCGAGTTATTAGCTGTGAAATAATTAGCATCAAGAAAGAAAAGCGATAAATCTGTCACTGCTATGTCTGCTTCCTTTATTCTCATAAGCATGTTTCTGTGACTGCAGAATAATCAAATGTTCATCCTTTTACCCTCTCAGCTCGCTCGCAGCTCACACCAAATCACGTGTTTGTTGTACTTTTAGCATGACTTTATTATATCTATCTAAGAAGCATTTTCCACATAATTATCATCAATAATTGCACATCAGCGACAGTGTGGGTGCAGCATTGTGGGTAAAAACTATTCATAGTAAAAACTGCAGCAGCTTATTCAGCTTTTTAATGAGCTATGCAGTTAAAATGTGTGCATTCCTCATTAAAAAAAAAAGAAAATCCCAAAATGTCTGGTGGTGATTAACGCCAGGCTGCATGTCTGCTTCTTAAAACTCCATAAACACTTGAAGCACAACGTGAAAACAAACAATAAAGTAATTTCTGAGGATTTACGAGATATTGTTTACTGTGTTAGTAAAGGACCTGGGTGAATTCAGAAGCACTTTAAAAATGAAGTCTTATTCTTGGAGTTATTGTAGTTTATTGAAGAATGCATGTGGCACTGCACATACTGCGTGTAGATAATAACTTGAGCAAAAAGTGCTACAGTCATGTACTGCACACCAGTCATAGGAAGGAGGTTAGGGAGTTATTAAAGGGGACATTGAATGGAACCATGATATTCATCTATTACTTACATTAAGACAATAATCTTTTGCATTACAAGTTTTCTGAAATTTTGTTTGAATATGCAAATGAAGTATTATCTATTGTTATCTTTTGGTGAATTTAGGAGACACAAATATACAAAGTTAGTCAAATAAACACCTAAATGTGTATTTTGGATATTTTTCTTCCATTATTCGGAAAGAAAAGTTATGGAAGCAAAATAGTTTAAATCCTTCAAATGTACCGGTACATGAAAAAAAAAAGTTTGATCAGATTTTATAACAACATAGTCAGTGAATGTATTGGTGCTAATCCAGATTTCCCCATCGGGTGCAGCAAAAGAATAGAAACAATGACCTTCTTCTCTTTTCAGGCTAATAACTAAGTTATCCTTCTGTATCTCTCTCCAGGGTCAAGAAATCTAGAAGACGCAATAACAGGAAAAACTAAATACAAGGGAAGACATGTCTGTCATCAGGCCTGGCATCCGCGGGCCGAACCTGTATACCTCCCTGTCACTGCTATGGATGTATTTAAACACGCTGTATGTACCTGTCCACCTCTCTGGACCGCTTGCAGAACCAGCACTTCACCACCAAACTGTGCGTTACCCAGCACCGCCACCGATCCCCTCTGCACACCACCGCAGAAACCTCCAACTCTCCATCTTAGCACCAAGTGCAATTATACCTCGAAGTGACGGGACACATGCTCACGTCATATATGTGTGGGTGCTGGGCACGAGAGAGATGGAGAGCATGCGTGTGTGTTTGAACGTGCGACATATGAACTAACTCTGATTGTGTGTCTGTATATAGTATTTTCCTACTTTACACTGCTAAAGAGCTTTCCGTCTCTCACAGGGCTTTGTGGGTCACGCCACCTTCATGTCATGTCATAAAAAACATTCACATCGGTCTCTGAGGAGCTGGTCATGTCAAAGGAGTGATTACTTTCATTTCAACATACTACTACTTCTACTTTTTATTGTAAATCTTACTTTCATAAGAAAGAAAAAAAACTTGGGACGGAGATGTTACAGACCTAAATGTTTCCTCTGATAATAAGTGATAGTGGCATTACTCCATGGCTGAGAGGTCTTGGGGCAGTAACAGACTCTGGTCAATGGGCTTAACTCTTCACAAGCAGTGACCAATCAGAGCGAGCCATGCAGGCCAACAGTTATCTTGAATTGTCTTCCAGCTTAAAGCTCCACAACAGAAGCTCACACACAGTGACACACAGTGACACACAGTGCTCAGAAACCAGCACTTGTGGCGCTATATATTCAGTATGAGGGCTTGGAGTAATTGACACAATTATATTTCACTGTTTATTTTATGCAAGATTTAAGATGGGATGTTGTGACCTCTATATGAAAAACAATTATGCTTTTTTTACCAGTCAAAAAACATTTAAAGCGCAGTTGTTAGAGTCTGATATGTTAAATGAAATGGAAAACTGGCGTTGTGCCCAGGCCATACTGTATTGATAACGATTATGAAATTAAACGCTTATCAATGCAGCTTTTTTGTTATTGAACATATCAGTAAACAGAGACCAAATATAAAAAGAAACCTGAAAGAAACCTGTGAACCTCAAAAAGCACAACTTTCTATTTCATTGTTAGAAAAAGGTGGTAGATCGTCACAACTCTTCATTTTCTTTACACCTCATTAAATGGATTATATTTAAATGTATATCATGACAACAGACCAATTCCACTGCAGTATCTTCATACCAACACATGTCCTTGGTAGGAATGGAAAGCTAATAAATGGTCACATAAAACAACTTGATTATAAACGTCACAATGGGAATGTTGATGGTGGCAAAAAGAAAGTGTTTGATTATCCTTTTTTATATATATTTGAGCCACTTTATTATCAGATGTGTCTTTTAAATGTAATTGTTTTATTTTTATATTGTGTATAATCTTACTAAATGCTTTTGTAACGCTATGTACAGTAGGCAGTAGCTACTAAATGAAGGCTCGTCCATTAAATGTGAGAAACAGTATAAAGCTTCTCTTTAAAGGTTTCATGCAATATTTCACAAATATGTAATGGTTTGTTACACAATATGCAACACTAAAATACTCTTTTTCTTTATCATTTTTTAACATTAAAAAAAACCAGCCAGACAAATGAAATATCGCCCTCCTGGTTTGTTGTTCTCCTTGTTTCTTTATCAACCAATCTCAGATGTAACAGCTGTGAACTGAATACGATCTGTTCAATTCAACACACAGTGATTGAAAACAAACTGTCATTGTGTTACATGAGGAAGTTATTAAGCCCACCGGTCGTCCCCGTCGAACACTTGATTCAATTTTAAAGTTTTACTGAGGTTGATGTATGATGTGTCAATTGGGCCACGGAGCAAAAACAGAACAAAACCTTAGAGTTGAGATTCAAGCGTCCGACATGTGCTTCCAATCTGGACACTCCCAGCACCCCACGGGCTTTCTTTTCACTTCCACTCAACTGCTGCCATGCCGCACATTTTTTCCCCCTGAAATTGTTTGTGGTCATTTCTATGGTCTTTGTTTTGTTTAGTTTCATACGGTCTATTTGCTGTGAGTGCCTAGTGATATCAATTTGCAGCTAATGGTGCAATAATTATGTAAATGTAATTAATCTTCCAATATTGTCATAGAAGTTAACGGCTATTAATGTTATATTATTATACTCATTTGTTTGAACACATTGCTAAATAAGATAACACTGTTCCAGTTTCCAAATGCTCTGATATGCAATGATAAAAGTATAATTGTATTTGTTGTGCAAATTCATTACAACACCGCCGTCCATTCTTTACTTTGTTAACGATAATGAATATTGTGTTATTTCTGTAAACTTCAACCTTTGTAATATATGTATAATGTGATAATTATCTCTATTCCAGGAGAAAGATATTGCATTACACATGTTGAAAAACTTTGTTAACCATTGTTTCATTGTTGTTTATGTTAATGAGATACATGTAATAACATGTTATTAGTTTTATATAGATAATGAAATATTATAGTTTCAGACAAATACATCTTTATCACTGTGAAAATAGAGCTTTTACATAAGTTTTTGTGTGTATTATTTGGTCCAAATACACATTCAGGTTCACATATTTTCCACAACAGTGTGTTAGTAATCAGTGGGTGCATGTGTTCTACTTTGGACCCCGAGACAATGTGAAATATTTCTTTTGAGGCAGCTTCTGACACATATTCTTCATATACGCGAGATGTATTAGAGTATTATTCTCTGTATTGTCACTGTTTTATAAACCAAGAGGCAGTATTTTAGCTATGATACTCAAGCCCTTTTTCAATAAAGTCATATGAAATAAAAGGAGTGACATGTCTGCATTTTGTCCGTTGAAAACTGTGTTTATTTGTTTATTTGACTGATTTGAAGCTACGTCAGGGCGGAGAGGTTTCAAGACTAATTTACAGAAAGACATTCTGGATAGACTCTGGGCTTATCAAGTGTTTACGGCTGGCCTGTTAGCAAACTAATGGCTACTTACACATCAGCAGACATGGAGCAACGAGAGCATCCCATTGGAGTCGAGTTTCTTCCAACCTGACTGAAGCCTAGTATTCACTTTCCTTTGAGCTTGTTGCTCCAATTCCAGAGAAAAACAAAGCGCATAGAGATTTTACCTGATGGAGTTTGTTGTTGATTATTCTCTCTTGCCATTAAAGCTCGAGCCTTTGCTATCCGCTGAGCACAGGCTATCTCTCTATGTGGACGACCTCTTATTATTCCTAACAAATCCAAATATTTCCCACCACTATATAATACAAGAAAAGAATGTTTCACTTGTTAGATAATGACTAGATGTGAGACTTTCTTGGCACTTGGGATAATCCTGGCAGAAAATAAATATTATATAAATGTAACTTCTGTGAGACAGTGTTGAAATTCAAATAATAAGCTAAAAACAGCCAAGAGACGCACATCTGTAGAGTTGAGTGTTGATTCTTAGTGGGTTCAGCACTACGAGCGACAGTCCTTTCACAATACAGGGAGTCATTTTGTTTAATAGTAATACCTTAAATATCAACTTCGATGCGGCTTTTGAAGTGGAAAATACAGAGCAGACGACATTTCTCTCTTTCAAGAACTGTCATGAGGAGTTATGTACTCATTTTGATGTTAATAAAAAGTGGCTGCACCGCAGCTCAGACAGGTGGGATAAGTTGTACCACAGACCAAGCAGCCTCTCTTTCCACAGAGAGAAATAAATCACCAGAGACCAGACTGCTTCACCAAAATAATCCAGCTCAAACAGAAAGGCACCGCCGGGCCAAAACCTCATGCAAACAGTTTTGCCTTACGGAGGAACAGTCACTTTGAGACCCGATGAATTATTCAACAGGACTATCACTTGACATTTTCCACCTTAGAACTGAAACCTATTCAGCAAAGCTTTTCTCCAGTAAAGAGGAAAATCACATGTAATGAGCATTAAAATCACTGTCTGATATTCTAACACCTGAGGTTTCAAAAGTATTCATTTGTGTTGGTTCATTACTCGCCCACAGCGCCAGGGAGCCCAAAGCTGTCAGCTCTAATAAAGTGGAACCATGTAGAGCGGATTAATTTCATAGTACAGCTCTTACCTCTGACCTGTGTATAGATATATACGAGGAACATGAGACAAGGTTTTGGACGTGGACCAAGCGGTTTAGAGGGCGAGAGTTGCATGTTTGAGCCTTTTGGGCACATTCAGAAATGATTATGGGATTTCTGTGCTCTGCTTACTCAGCTGAGACCCGGCCATGATGGAGGTGGCTGACATATGTACAGTATTTTTTATCAATATGTATTTTAACTGCTAGTCGCTCTGATCCAGTACAGCGGAGGGAATTTAGAGGTTTTTACAGCAAGAGAGAGGCCACAGGTTACAGTGTGTAATATTCTTAATACAACTAGATAAAACATTACAAGCCAGTTGTGACTACTAAAATAAGGCCAGTGGGCTAATTAGAGTGTGAATCAGACATAACGCTTTACGACGGAGAACAATAAAATCACAGATTGATGAAGAGACATATCAACAGATGAAGCAGCAGAATAAATGTTGACACAAAAGTTACAAGAAAACTGGACCTCACACAGAGCTCCAGGAGACAGCGAAGGATGATGAAGTGTGTGTAATTGTACAGCGCACTACACACTTATTAGACTACACAGTATAATAGGTCGTAGTGTGTGTGTGCTCTCAGTCAGCATGTAAAGGTCGAAAGGTGATGCAGGAACTTTTTGGCTAATCAGAAACATGATGCATCATTTTTCTTTCATTCATTTTTCATTAAAATCGAGTTTGTGGTGTTGAACTTGTTGCTCTCAAAGAATGAGAATATGACATTTTTAAGCAAAGCACTTCCATAAGGTTCGTCATTGTACTTCTGACATATCAGAACACAGTGTCATGATGATGCATTTTTGTTGGACATGTGAATGGACATGATTATTCATATGTCATATATTTATTCCAGCACCCTTTGCACTCTGCACCTTTGCACTCTGCACCTTTGCACTATTCTCTTACTGTTTCAAAACATCATTGTTTATCTGTACATATTAGTTAAACGTTCATGTTTTAACTTTGTCGTCCTTGTTTTTAGCTGTATGTGTAAGTGCATTGAGAGCAACGAAAAACTGGACTAAAGAACAGTAATTAACCTTTTTGTAACATTTGTAACAAAGTGACTTTAAATATACACTCGTTGCTTCTGATATTGATTATGTTTCAGACCTACTGTACACCTGCACTGAACCTAATGGTCAACTGAACACCGAAAATATAAGGAGATATTTTCTGTGAATCTTCTCTCATATTGAATCAAGTAGTAACCACATAAAAACACTGCCTTGCTCAGCACACAGCAGCCTTCAACTCAAATCACCTGAGACAGAGAACATAACCAGGTTGGACAACAAATTGCCCGGCTGATTTGGTCTTGGAGGTTGTGCGTAATCCAGTGTGATTTGAGGCTCTCGACCGTACATCTTTGAACAACTTAATACCAGCCGGTTGAATGGAAGTTAATAGGAAACATGTTGGCTGAACATGTGGCAAAACCACACAGGGTGGTGTGTGTGTGTGTGTGTGTGTGTGTAATTCCTTTAGTTTCGTGAAAAAGTCGCAGTGAAAAGAAAGCCAGACACTAACATGATGTTTCCTGCTCAGGATCTGTGAACATGTACCTGAGGCTGAAAGATCAAGTGACCATACACACATACACATACACACACACACACACACACACACACACACACCCACACCCACACCCACACACACACACACACACACACACACACACACACACGCACACACACTAAAGAAATCCTAAACACCCTCAAAGGCATACAGGAAGGTGTGGTCAACCATAAGGTATGGATGCTGAAGTTATACTTAAAAGGAAAGTGTAAACACACCCATGCAGGAGCAAGCCCGCATCAAAAGGTAACACAAGTGCATAAAGCTGTGAGTCTCAAAATATGAAGATGCACATTTCTGTGTAAAGTGCAAATCAACATTGAGTGCCGTCCATCAGGTTCACATGGATCTGAAAACTACACAAAAAGAAAAATAAGCCTATGAGTAAGACATTTTGGCTGGTAAAAATTCAGAGCTATCAGTGGTCTTCATCAACCTTTATGACCGCGTTCCAGTACAACAACAAGTTCTATCCAGGTTAGCATTGTTAGTCATTGTTAGCAATATCAGTTGCTAACAACGCATCATGCAATATTTAGTGCAGACAAACTGTGACAGCACTGTGTGTACGACTGATTTAATGAGACACACATAATAATAATAATAATAATAATAATAATAATAATAATAATAATAATAATAATAATAATAATAATAATAATAATGATGATGATGATGATAATAATAATAATAATAATAATAATAATAATAATAATAATAATAATAATAATAATAATAATAATAATAATAATAATAATAATAATAAACTGTATTTTCCCAAAGCTTTCACTTAGTTGATTTGGGGAGCAGCCCTCTCGGGTTTTGAAGTCAGAGTTGGTGAGGTACGCCCGACCTTCAGAGTCGTGAAAACGACTTCAGGGGGCGTTCCATTACTGGGAACTCGGAAACTCAGACTTCCCAGTACAACTGGGACGCACTAGTAACAAATACTTTCAAAGCCAAAGAGCACATCATTAGCTTGTTTTGTGGGGTAACAGGTTATGTTAGAAATGCCCTGTTGGGACACCCAGTGTGTGGGAGCCAGTCTTGAATGCAAAGTTCGGTCATGCTTTTTATAGACACAGATATATACAGCTGTGGAATCAGGCAGGCTGTAGATACATACTGATGTATATGAAACCAGCACACCTGATTAACCTCACCCAGGAGTTGACCGCTCTGTGATTCCTTCAGAACATGAGTTTGAGTCCCTCATCTCTCTGACTGTGTGGTGACCCCTCCACATAAATGCAAGCCCTGGTTACCCCCCACCGAAACACACACACACTATGAACAATCGGCATCAACAAACACAGGCTCAAAAAGACAGACGAGGTCTGAGCTGCAGTGATCATTCTTTTTATATGAAAGAGTCAAAGGCAGTGCCGTGGTCGAGGGAGAGAAATTAGCATGAAAGAGTTCACAATTCACAGAAACCACATATCCCACAAGACACTTCTTCTCTATCAAACTGACAGCTGTTAGCATGAACAGCGTTGAGGGTGCGGGGGTGTGGAATGTCCTCATATCCATCATGACCGAGCGTTCAATGTGTCCCTAACCTAACAGCGGAGAAAAGGGTCATGGGTAACGGGAAACAGGTTGATCACTGTTTCCATACAGGCCAGGCGCTTCCCTTCGAGGGTGGAAGAGAAGGAGAGAAAAAGAGATGAATATCATCATTAATCAGCAATGAGCCCCAATTGTTCCATCGCAGAGAAAAGGATGTAATACATCTTTGTTTATTAGCATTTTCTGAACTTTTCTGAAAAAAGTCTGAGAGGGAGAAAAAGGGGATGTGATCATTCACGGCTCATTTTGGAAGACGTCACACACAAAAGGCTCGCGAAGATCCCCATTTAATGAGTCATTCCACTGTGATGCAGCAACAAGCGGGCTGTGTCTTTGTTGCCTGGTTATCAGACTCCTCTGCTGGCATTTAACAGACAAGCATCATTAACTGAGTGGACAGTTGACTTCCCAGCTATTTCCCTATTTTCCATGCCCTGCAGGCAATTACTACTGAACCACTGATTCCACTGTAAAAGATGGCACACAGTTTCACGATGTATTTACCATTTAAGGTGCGACCAGAGGGACTTTGATAGAGAATGAGATAATGCGATTGTTAATGGAGATGCTAATGCATACAAAATAATTATTCATATTTCAAGCATGAAAACATTATGTCACAGTAGCAATTATTATCTTTTAAGTACTAAATATGGCTGAGTGCATTTCCTCGAGTGCTGTACAGTTTGTGCTTTACTTGAGTATTTCCATTTCATGCTGTTTTTCTTTTACTTTAAAATACCGGCCAACATAAGCTGAGCCACAGGTCCTTATATCCTTTTACAATCTTATTTCTTTTAGATAAGTATTTTCTTTACCATTTGGCTTCAATTTTTGCCTTTAATCAAACTGTTCATTGTTTTCATTCCTAAATGAGGATACTTATCAGCTTATTTCTAAGATAACATCACTTCATCTGTATTTGAAACTTTTCCGTTTTCGGCCTCCCTGAGTCTGTGACTGTAGTTTGAATATAAGATAAAACATTTTTTATAGTGGAGCTCCATGCGAGAGTGTTTAAGAGCCGAGAAGCGACATTTCTCTGATGTCTGATGAACCAGGGAGAGCAGAGTTCAGGCAAATCCGCCAACACTTCTCTAAAGCACGTCATAATTCTCTCCCCAGGTCTGAAACAACAGACAGTGCAGCCACTGCTTTCTCTCAACTTCCTCATTGTTTACCATTATTCTCTTATTGTATTTCTGTTATTACTGTCTGTGTCTTCTGTTTGAGCTTTTTCACATATCTGTAACACTTTCTTGTGACGGAGGAGACAGTGAGAACTTTATCCGAGGTGCTTTAGGAAGCCCTCCATCACAGAGGGGCTGTGGGAGAACAAATATAACAATGTCCATGCTACCAAACGTGTTAACTCCGTATTCAGTAGTATTTACAACGACGTTTTTGCTCCATATCCAATCATTTTGTTTTTGCTAAAGTTGAACTGCATTGGAAACATTTAATGTTTTAAGTTTAAAGAAATATTAAATTGTACAAACCTAGATGCCGAATTCCATATTTTTCAAGGTAAAGCTTTTAGTGGTTTGTTCTCAGGTTAGATCTGGTTTACAGCCAAGGTAAATGAATGCTAATGTTACCAGATGTATCAGTTGCTGTAAAGCCAGCAATTTGAGCACGGTAACGACAAGCTCAGTCCCTCCTGCGCCTGCAGTTTCTAAGCCTTTCACTCAAACTAGAACACAAACAAGCTCCCAACATTTTCCTTTTAGTGTGCTTATTGGAGTTAGACATCAGATTATATTGGACTGGACTTTCCTAGCTGACCCTCGAGAGGTTATGTTTTTCTCATACCCAGTATAGAGTCCAGAACGTGAACTTGCTCTACTTGGGAAAAGGGCTAAATGCAATCTTCCTATGTGTTTCATAAGTTTCTATCTCAGATGGCCTCATTTCGTAGGTGTAGTGTTAAATATGGTGTATAGTCACATGGACGGGACACAAACACGGAAGTGACCTAAACACATTGGAGATAAATTGCAGACAACTGACATCCCATTACAACAGTCATTTAATCATATCAAATCAACGTGTGTAGTTCAGCCCTGAGCTCAGCCTTATAGGCTTAGTTTTAGGTCAAGACACTGTACAGAAATTCTCATGGCTCAGACAGGAGGCAGGGTCACACAGTGTGTTTGCCAAGAATTTTAGACGTATCTTCCTATGTGAACCATAATTATGCAAATGTGAATGCACAACTATTGGATGAATTCCTCTGGTATTACTGCTCTGACCAAGCAGCATAGCATCAAGTTTAGAGATACAGGCTTGTTAACTGTGAGGTCACCAGTTCATCTCCCCAGACTGGCTGAGAAATGTGGGTGGGAAACACACTGAAACTTCTCCATTCCCTCATCAACAATACTCTTAACCTCCATATAGTACAATAGAGCCGGTCAGAGGCAAATATGTGTGTTGTGACAGGCAGCTTCCAGGTGTGCATGAGATGAAAAATAATTATGGTGAAGGCATCACAAAAACATGTCCCCGGATGAATAAGTTTAGGAAGGTTAAGGATGGGTGGCGTTAAATTGTTCTAAATAAATTGTAGTATTATTACAAAACACATGAGGAAAAACCATAAACTCCATGCATGTGGCATCATACGGTACCTTTTAAAGATTGTATTTGGATTTACTCCCAGTGCAGTCGTTGTCACAGGTGTGACACAGGTTAATCACGCAAACACCCCTCCAAACATACCAATGACACACACACACGTGCATTTGTACTGTGACACGTTCACTTACTGTTGTAATTTGGCTTTGCAGCAACAATGCAGAGGCACATCCTTAAATGGCATTCAAGCAATGCCAGCTATAAATAAAAATGGAGCTTTTCCCCTCCATCAATCATGAGAACATTTCTCACAACTGATGACTTGACAGCTTTATATTTTAAACATTAAACTGACAACTAGTGAAATACATTGACAGGTGACCCTGTTGCTCAAACTTGATTAATAACATGGTAATCTTCTCATCAGAAACATTTGCTGACCACAAGGACCCATTCAAAAATACACACACATATTCATAGACTCTCACATACATGTACACGAGCATGCATTCACTCACAAATACACCAATGCCTCATTTTACAGTTTATTAATTTGCACTTAATAAACAAATAACTTAAAGTGCTCTCTCTGGGTGGGAAGGTTCAATAAAACGCTGCAGTGAAAAAGAGCTGAGCCGTGACTACCTCCTGTGGAGAGACAGGTCTCATGATTTGACAGCCGGAGAGGGATGTCACGTAGGTCAAATGTTGTGGAACTACCTTGGGTGGCATAGTTTAGCTTTCCCCTACAAAATCCTCCCTCAGGGAGCCGTGAGGAGACTTATAATAGATGTGAACCGGGACAAACGCATGCTGATCTCTCAGTGCCCCGCTGAGACTTCAAATCTACACACTATTTCCCTGTTGGACGTCAGGGCACTCTGGGAAAGAGCGAGTGAGAGATCTTGATGATGAGTGTATAGATTTGGGGCAGACGGCTGCCACGCTTGGGTTTTGTAGGAACATGTAGCTATGGGAGACTGCCAGGGCACGCTAATGTGATTAAAGTTTAAAAAACTAAATGTACATGAACAAAGTTGTACATCAATACTAAATCCTTCAGTCATACTGGCGGTCACAGTCCTGGATAGAACCAAGACTTTTTAATTGCCTATACATCAATAATATTGAAAACAAGATAAGCAATCTGATGAGAAGCGTCCTCGTCAGCTGAGCTGAGATGTTAGCTAGCTCAGGAGAGCTTCTCGTCCATGAGTAACTGCTAATTATTATAATATATTAACCTATTTTCAAGTTGCTATAAATTTGCTAAGATACTATTTTCAACATTCTTTCTGTACAACTATATAAAAGCTACCAGCTAACTAGCGAAGATCCTGGCTGTGGCACTGAGACCCTCATTCAAACCAAAGCAACATGTCAAAAAATGTTTTCTAAAAGCAACAATTACCTTAACCTTAAATTAACAGGTAGATTAAGCTTCCAACATAAAGGTACCCTTTACCACAGTTGCAACAGTTGTCATAAAAAGGAAAAGAGGATCACATTGATAATCTACATGTATGTGATAATCTCTTTTAACCTCCCAACATATGACGTAAGGCAACTTTGTATAAAACTTTGCCAATCCACGTCAAAGTAGGGCATTATACACATCAACCCATTCATTAAACTACAATAACACAAGGTGATTAACAAAACGTGCTCCTGACCCTGTGTGATTCCAAGATGCACAGAAAAGAAAGGTTAACGTGTACATTCAGCAGTAAATCGTGCATCCTTCCTTCCAGTTCTTATAAGAAATAATCTGGGTTATTCTGAAATGCATCTCCCACAAAATCTACTGCTTACAGTACACAAGGCTTCAAATGGAAATCTGGTGTGTGTGTGTGTGTGTGTGTGTGTGTGTGTGTGTGTGTGTGTGTGCGTGTGTGTCTACATGATGTACAGATGTATTTTTAAAGTGCTTTCAACAACACAGGTTTACAACAAAGTACTTTTTAGACCACACAGGTCATAAACAGAACAACAATCAGACAATCTCTCAGACTGTAGGCACTGTAAGGTTGGTCTAAAGGCCCCAGGGGGCCACTAAACGAAAATAAAGACTGCGGGTGATTTCCCCAACCATTCAGTGCCGTGTAGTATGCACTAGTTGGTCTGATAGCCACTTGTAAACAGCTGGTATATCCATCATTCTCAGCACTCGTCGTCACTTGGGCCAGATAGAGACAGCAATAGTCGTAGCCCGCTGACGCCATACATAAAACACTTTGATAAAATCAAAAGAGGACCAGATTTGTTTGGGAACAGCGAATGAAGATGTAAATCTGAATGAGAAATTTGAATTTATGGACATGGCTGCCATAGTCTCTAAAACAATGCGTAATTAATTGGAGAAATATGGCATTTCATGGTCCAGAGATGCATCAGAGTCCTGTGAGGGGAGCAAAGACAGAGATCTGGAAGAGTCCAATAAGTAATTCTTCTGAAATGGGACTGTTGTCTTCAGCTGATTCTAATAAATCTGTTGCTTCTAAGGAAATAGTTATATTACATTTCACATACTTTTCAGGTGATGGTGATGTCTGTCAGTTATCAGGTTGAGTTGTGGTCGAGTATGTTATCTGGGAAGCATCAGATGTTCAAGAGGATTCACAGGACCTCCGGGGTTTTCCACATATTTTGATTATAGTGGGAGGTTTTTATATCAGCATATTATCAATTAAATGTAAATACTTTTTAATTAACATAGTGCATTTAAAACTGCTGCATGCGGAGTTGTTAAACATCAATATGTAAATGTACCTGAGATGTCAAACGTGACACCTCGTGTAAATTCACCATAACAAAAAGATCATGGTCGAGATGACTCAGGCCTCCCTGTGGCTGCCTGGCTTGTGCTTGAATAACACGGCACAGATTTCTGTTTTGCGCTTTAAAGCAAGACATACAAAACCATATGGCAATCTCCCTTTGCGTCAGGATTATAAATAAAATATAGGGCTGAACACAATGTAAAGTGCAGCAAAAGATCTTGCCAATGTTGTTCAAGTGTGTTTGGTGATTTAAATGTGTAACAAGACGAACGGTCTTCAAACATGAAGGTGCTTTGAGGTAACTGCTAACGTTAGCATGCTAACATTTTCACAATTCCTATGGTAACATCTGATCTTGTTGAGCAGGTATAATGTTTACCATGTTCACATTTTGTTTTGCATGTTGACATGCTAACAATTGATAATTAGCACAAAATAGCTAATAATTGAGTACAGCTGAGGGTTATGGGAGCACCAGTTAGTTTTGCATGTATTTGGTCAAGAACCAAAGTTTTGGACAAATTAATTTCAATTAATTATTGATCTGATGAAAAATTGAAGGATGACCAAAGTTATTACAATTCTACAGAGCCTAGAAGGTATCATGGAGAAAAAAACCTATCATCATTTAAAAAAGTGCACCTCATTGTAATATCATGATAATTGAATATCACATTATTCATTTAGTCTCCTCACTTCTTGTTGAGGGGCAGCACATTCCTTTGCCACAGAACAATCAGTTAGCTGCCAGTTGAAGAAGACGAACCTAGGCTCTCCAGAGCCCTGAAGGTGAATCTTTATGAACTTGATGAAATCGTCAAAGTGTTTTGAGTGAAACAGTCTGTTACCTTGTGAAATACGTTTAGAACATCTCAAAGATATAATGTTGTTTTTAAAGCCAAAGTATAAAGGTGATCAATTATGAGTAATTGAGAACACAACTTACTAAAATGTGCGGGAAAACATTATTTTGTGCATCACTGAACAGCCGCAGAACTTTGAGGTTGTCGTGCTTGTTTGGTCCAACGTTTTTGTCCCAGGCCAATTACACATTGATTCATGTCTTCTGGTGTCTTAATCCAAAATGAGGAGTCTTCAGGCAGTCAGTGGGTAGAGTTGGGGGGTAGATGTGTCTGTGTATACATGTATGCATGCATGTGTGTGTTAAGCATATCACCGCCAGCATGACAGGGCCTTTAGCCATATGCTGGGTGTCTTCCCAGGCCTCGGTGTCTTTGTCGACAGCTCTGTCAACACAGCATGACCGTTCACGCCGCATTTTATCTGTTGACTGAGGAGGGAGCGATCACCTCTGAAAAGAAAACCCGGTGTTAAAAAGTCATTAGTCTTGATTAGCTATCTTTGTAATTATTCAATTTAAAATGAGCTGAACCAAATGCTGCCATCTGGTCTGCTGCAGCACAAGTTAAAGAAAGCCCAAAATAAAGAGCAAACACGCAGGCTCTCTTAAAGAGACGTGCTGCACGTTGAATGGAAGTGCTTTGGGGCAAAATGCCTGTGGCAGAAATAAACTGACACTTAGCCGGCTGGTTAGCGGTGCTGCAGCACAAAAAAAGAGAAAATTGTGTGAAAAATGTCATTGTGATGAGTGACCACAGAAAAAGTATCAAATGTGAGCCAGTGAGAGGTTGAGGTTTTCCATGTGCAAGTCACTTCACACGTTTCAACACCTGGGACTATTTTTACCAACACATTTCCACTTTAAACAAAGTAGGGGGGACTTACAGTGGACAGAAAAAGCACAAGAAAAGTATAGGAAAAGACATAAGACAAGTTAGTGTACTATTGGAGACGTAGATTTGGGATCACTTCTGAACAAACTCTGGCTCTGACACATTACTCATTACTCAGTGCAGGGCCATTTCTGGGCATCGAGGTGTCCCCGGCAAGATAAACTCTGGCGCCCCTTTGGGGGTTGATGTTTTGTATTCTAATATTGTAAAGAAAATAATAATGATATAGTAATTAGAAACCTGGTTTTGTTATTTTTAATAAGTAGGGCAGGTATTATCAGTATCAGATCATGTCCAATAGTTATATTGGATGAACGAGGCACTGATCAGACAGAGTGCGTTTTGCAGTTTAAAACCACGAGGCGAAATACAACTGCCTTTTTTTGTAAAAGATTCCCGGTTCGACTATTGCATTTATAGCTTATTTTTAAAATATAAAAACTAAACAACTGAATGCTACCATAACTCAAGTACCACAGTAATTATTCTAAAAAAAAGTGCTTGTGAGATTGTTTAACACACAGAGCCGGGTGCAGTTCAGTATGAATGCCTTTGAGGAGGGACTGTCCGAAAGTGTGAACTGTTGTCCCCATTTGTACACATATTGTGTCAATACTACAAAGACAGAATCTCTGGTTCCACATCAGAGATCGGGAATCATGTGAGCCATCTTTGATAAATATTTTATGGTCCCTAAATTACAAAAGTCATCCGAAAGCATACTGTGGAGTGGGAGCAAGAGAATGAGTATGTGCCAACTCACGGAAAGACCCATGAAATCAGAAACCTAAATGGATCTCATTTTGAAACCAAAAACTAGCGCAAACATTTTTGGATTTACAGTGAACTTAAATACACCAACAGATGGGAATCACATGTAGAAATCTGGAGCAGCTAAACTGCACTTAAAATGAGTGTAAACTATCATGACCTTAACTTTTCCCTCCACGATCTGAAAACAGTTTTTAAAAAACAACCTTCCTACACATCAGCCTTTGTTCCCACGTCCCCCAGGAGTTCTGCTCCCCGCTGTTAATGCAAAACCACTTTATTCACACAAAGCCTCGAGTCCACCGACAGCAGATTCATCATGTTCAGGTCCCTGTCAGCCCATTCTGGACACTGACGGACAGATCTCAAGACTGAAGAGGGTCAAGCTGTTACAAATTAAATTAGAGAGCAATTTCCAAGGACTGCTAAGAGGAAGTGGGGTGGTTCTGTTGACAGTATGTAACACATGCACTGCAGAAATGTATATTTGTCTTCATGGGTAATGAGCGACCGTGTAAGTGATTTATCATTGTACAAATCCTGTCAGTTGTATTTGCGTTTTTTCCTGATTGAGCTGACTGAAGTAAGGTCACCTGAAGCTCAGTGTCGGAGGGTGTAAGGCCTCAGGAAAAAGTCCTGCTCACTGTCAGAGAGACAGCTAAGAGCTGCGAGGCCAAGACGAGGCCTGACACTAGTAGTTTAACAGTAGGATGAACAATGTTTAAGTCAACGTTAATGGAGCGTAACTTTGGTTTAAGGTATGGCAATGCCAGTTTATTGTTTCTTTGACGTTTGTTGAATCCTACTGAAAGCAGGTCAAAGGTTTCACACATCAAGTGAAATATCTCAACAACTATTGGATGGATTGGCACAACATTTCGTACGGACATTTTTGATTCCCTGACGATGAATACTCCTGACTTTTCCTCTAGCACCATCAGCGGGTTGACAACTATTGGGTGGTTGCCATGAAATATTAAATGGAAAATGAATTTTAAAACCTTCGGTGATCTTCGGACATTTCATCAGCCTCAGCTGTACTTTGTGTTTGAAATGTCATCATGCTAACACGCTAAACTAAGATGGTAAACATGGTCTACTACATTATACCTGCTAAACATTAATATATTATCATCTAGAGAAGTTTCTCAGGAGTTGGTGGAGACCAAACACAGAGCTATAAGAGAGACATTATTGGACTTATGTTCATCAGGTGGAAAGAAACACGACTTCAAATAAATAATATTGTTGCTCTGTAACTGCTGGAGGTGTAAATAAGCATCTGTTTGCTAAAAAGTTCAATATGATTATGCCACTTAAATTGTTATTGTGACTGTAGATGATTCACCTTTTCACCTTTTACTGGCACCCTGAGGGGATACTATAATGTATGATGATAGCTGTTGATATTTCACCAGTGAGGATTATTATTATCAGAATCTGTGTATATTTCTTATATATAATTATACTTACAGTAATGTCCACTGAAGACCAAAGGCCCTCCAAAAAGATGACATATTGGTGTTCATGTCTGCTTTGAGGTCAACAGGAGATTGCTAATGTCATAGTAAAAACAAAGCACCTAATCATCACTGGAATCTATCACTAACACTTTCTCTTTGTTTGGAAAAACTCATACCTCACGAACGGTGAAATAACAAGCTTTTACGTAAGGCTTATGGAGTGTTTCCTTACTTCATCAGGACCAGATGGCATCAGCCATTAGTTAAGAACTTGATCTCAGCTGGAAAATGGTGGATTTCACAGTCAAACCGATGCCTTGTGTGCCTTAGCTACCTGCAGTTGATGCCAATGCAACACATATGGTTTTGAACCCATGAGTAATGGTCATATATTAAAAGTAGAAAATATATTCATGCCCTACAGTGTTTATTAAAGTGTTAATAATAACCTTTGGGATGATTTCCCCTGAAGCTACCTGACTTTGCAGCCTGGACTGTTTATTTAGACATGCTGAATATACACATGAAAGGACAAGTGCCATTAGGTGAGGTGAAAGGAGCCTAATGTGTGATGAAGGTGTAAAAGAAAATATTAAACATGCTGCACAACCAAAAAAGAGCCTTTTAGATGTCGATCAGCATAATATATGGAGCCAGCGGGGACTTGTTTAGGTCTACTAGCTCAGAGTCCGGGCGTCTGCTGCAAGCTGAGCAAATAACACCACAGGAGGAAAGCTGAGGGTCACATTACAGAAAGTGGAGGAGACGTGACGGGAGATAAAAGACATTTATACTCATTGTTTGCATTAAGAGAGATGTAAAAGATGGATGAATGGACGGCCGGGTATAAATCCTGCAGTGTAGTGATCACGTGGACAACTGAACATTACAGCCAAACATGATTGTTGAACATCTCATTCCAAAACCATCTGCTGGTAAAACAGCTCTTCTGGGTCGGTTTTCCACAAGATTTTGGAACCTGGCTGAACCTGAACCTCAGCCACAAGAACATTAATGAGATAAGTGATGTTGGCCGGTCAGGCCTGGCTCACAGTCGGCATTTCAAAGGTGTTCAGTGGGGTTGAGGTCAGAGCTCTGTGCAGCCCAGACGTTTCTTTATGGTCCAGGCTTTGTGCTTAGGGCTATTGTCATGTTTAAACAGGACTGGATCTTCCCTAAACTGTTGTCACACTATTGTCTATATTTGTAATTTTATTCTCTTCAGTGTCCACCTACCTTTGTGTACGTGTGAAGAAAACTGAGCAAATCATTTTACAGCCTGACATAGTTGATCAATACCAATATCTTAGATGGAATAATTTTGAATGAAACATTATTCAGTGATTGTTTACAATCTGTCTGCAAATCTTTCAAATCTTGCAGTATCGTGTGCAATCAATATGTTCTATAATTTCTCCACAAATCCAGCTGTTCCAGTGACACTTCCTGCTCCATGGCCACCCACAAACAAGATTCAAACAGATTTGATTGATTTCTTTACTCATGATCCATCATACCACCACCCTGAATTTATTTTGAGAGGATTTGGAGAGCATCGAGCACATATGCCAGAACAAATATCATGGTAATTTGACAAATAAATTACCCCAATTTACGCCCTCTGTGAGGTGAGAAGACCGTTTAAACATTGTGAATCCTGCAGAGCTGCCAGAAGGACACAGCAGCTTGTACTTATTGAAAAGTCGGAGCTGGACTTTAACCAGATACAATTCATCACACACATGATGATGAAACCAGAAACAACATCTGTGCAGACAGTGTGGGCAGCGGCTACAATAATGATGAGATGTGATTCTAACCTTTACTTTATTTACACATTCTGTTTTCAAAATTGGTTTACGGCTCTGGCTAATTTGGCTGGTGTGATCCAATCCCAAGATGTTCTGTAGTTGGAACTGGCTTTGAGGCAAATACTAAATGCTGTTGTTTGAATATCATAGAATATGTTGTGAAAGCTCAAAGCAATACAAGTGTAGCCATGGATTATAGATTAGACATATAGCACGGTAAAGCAGAACAATGCTCTTCAGAGTAATAATGGAAGAATGAAGAGCAGGATAGAGTAGAGTGCAGTTAAATAAAGCAGAAGTGATGCTCTTGACCAACGAACAAGATGAAAGTGAATGTAACGACTCAAGCGGAGTACATGTGAGTTCAGCAGAGAAGAGTTGAGTACAGTGGAAAAAAGTTACCCGCATCTAATCTTAGTGTGCCAGACAGGGAGGCTGTTTACCTGTTTACCAGAAAACCTGGAATCTCCCTGCTGAACAACAAAAGGTGGACATGTGTGTGTGTGTGTGTGTGTGTGTGTGTGTGTGTGTGTGTGTGTGTGTGTGTGTGTGTGTGTGTGTGTGTGTGTGTTTGTGTGTGTGTGTGTGTGTGTGTGGGCTCAGCCTGTTGTCAGACTGCATCTCTCAATGTCGTTTAGGTGTGACCAGCTCTGTTTGGAGCCAGGCCTCCTGCTCTCTCCCAGCTCCCCTCCCTCTGCTGGGCAGCGAGGACGGGGGAGAGAGAGAGGGAGCAGCCCTGACCTCCGGCGCTCGATGCGGAAACAATGGCGACGCGCCTCAGGGTGACAGCGGGAGACAGGAACATGCACAAACACAGGAACTGTCCATTCTGCCACTGAAACGGACCTGCAGGGGCCTGAGAATCGGGAGGAGGAGCTCTCTCTCTCTTTCTGTCTCTCTTGCTCTGTTGCTCTCACTCTCTTTTTCGATATGCCCTAATATGACAAAAAAAGTGATACACTTGATTGTATGCTGTTATTAGCCAGTGGTCCCACGGGGGGAGGCTCTGAGCGCCACAGAGTCGTAAGGAATGAGACAGGGATATTTTAGGATACAATGATGGTCTCTTTGAGCTCATATACCTTGCACAAGAACTCGGAAGCTGCATTCCAAAATAAGATAAACACCATTTAACAAGACTAGGAGTCGACAGCCATGCTAGCAGCTCAGCCTGTATCTGGCATAATGGTTCTTTCAGCTAAATGCTAATGTCAGTGGGCTCACAATGACCACGCTAACATCCTGATTTATAGCAGGTTTAATGTTTACCAGGGTGACGATACTAACGATGCTAACATTTGCTAATTGGCACTAAACACAGAGTACTGTCTACCTGTACCTACCCAGGTACCTGCACACCAGTGCACTCATTGCCATGTCTGTTGTTTACGTTGATTCAAATAATCTTGGATGTTTTATTACTTATGTGAATGATACATGAGGTACTTGGATACGGTTAACAATGACAAACAGAGTGCTGCGCTCCTCTTCCCAAAGCTCTCTCGTGGATTTGTGTGTCTCCTAAGTTGCCTTCCCCAACTTTAATGTGTATATAAATAAAATAAAATCATCTCAAAGCTATAAAAAGCTTTATAAAAACAGGTAAGTCTGTCACAAGAAACAAGAAGGACAGAAAAACACAAAAAAACAGAAGGTAGAACAAGTGTGTGTGCCCTACACTCATACAGTAAGCTTGTCTGTGTGCACGTGGGTGTAGATGGAAATACCAGGCAATACCCTGGTCAATACCCTGTCAGATTATAGCAGAAATAATAAATGACAGGCTCCAGTTGATGGTTAAAGCAGGGTGTAGTCTGCGTTGAACAAATGGGTCTTGAGTTTGGACCGAAATACCAAGATTGTATCTGATTCCTTGAAAATGCATCAGGTTAGTTAACTCCCT
This sequence comes from Cottoperca gobio, assembly GCF_900634415.1. Lineage (NCBI taxonomy): Eukaryota > Metazoa > Chordata > Actinopteri > Perciformes > Bovichtidae > Cottoperca > Cottoperca gobio. The sequence continues at coordinate 16,426,153 of NC_041355.1, forward strand.
TGTTTTCTCTTGACCTGGAAAAAGGAAAACTTTCAACACTAGAAAGTGAACGAAAGCAAAACACAAGACCCCAGAGTTACAAGTGATTTTCACTCGTAATGGAATGAAAATATTGATTATTAATATGATATATCATAAGAAAGTTGTAAACGCTCAAGTTGTCAGATCAGTATGTGATATTATTACATTATCTGGCAATTGTTGCATCAACACATTATTAGTAACTACAAGCTCTCAAAGACATCCTCCATTTTTTTAAAGTAGAGAATAGCAGGTTTAGATTTTGGAGTAAATCTATTCCACATACTTGATCCCCTCATTAAAACAAGTTCAGTCAGACAAAACAGGACGATTGATTTAAAGATGATGAATGACAGTTGTATGTTGGTTATTACCTGATCACTCTGACCACATGCACACACACCTTCTTTAAATTAGCTATAGCCAATCTTAGCTTAATTCATCTCATGCACAGCTTCATGAAGAGGTATTTAAAGACATACATTAATCATAGCTCTATGTTACCTGTACATTCTTCTTCCCCAGAGCCACAGTTATTTGGGTGAGATGATGTTGAAAAATGAATGTGTCCGGAACTCATTTGTCAACAGCGTTCTCTCAGTATAATGGGAAGAGTAATTTCTTAAAGTGTCTGTAGTTTAGGTACTGCCTAGCTAGATAACGAGGTATTCATTTATACAGAAAGCATTTGATTCTTCCATTTGGTCCTTTCAGTAATCAGCTCATTAACAGTGTGGTTCTGGGAAAGCCAACATGCTTTGGAGGAATTATATTCTGGCAGAGATTTTCTATTTCTCTCTGAGGATGTCAGATCACTAACAGTAAGCAGATTGTAAAACAATGCCTGCGCTGAAACTTGACCCAGTCACAGTGAACTCGGCAAAACCAAATGAGGGCTTCACATTTATTGCAGTTATTGCAGAGAGCTAATGTCAGCACACTCCGTGACTTAAGGTCTATTTTACCCGCAAAAATGATCATTTGTATATCAATGCATCTGCGTTACCTTGAACTCCTGAAGAAAACTTTGTTTTTCTCTCACACATCAACGGTGAACGGTTATTTTGGGTGTTACGTATTCTCTTAAACCAGAATTAAAACTGCAATAACATTTTTTTATTATTTGGCCCCTTGAGGCAGCGGAAACAAGTTGTGAGTAAAACATTGACATATTGCACATCACCTTTCGAAGTTGATGTGGTAAATTTGTTAGCAAACAGTTGCTTCTTTTCACATCCAGCAGTTACGGGGCAACATCATCATTCATTTGAAGTTCTACTTGTCTTCACCTAAAGAAAACCACTGCAGTTTAAGACACACACATTTTTTAAACCAGTTTTGTATTGAGTTAGTTCGACACAGTTCATTTGTAGTGTGAGATTAAATGCAGATTCTGTAAGATTTAAACTTGAAAACATGCAACCAATTACAGGAAATTGTGCAACATTGTGTACACAGTAAGAGATCAAGGTTGTGCAAAAATGTATATATGTTTTCTTGCAAACACTGCAGCGATTAAAGCCAAATATGGTGCTTAATATCTGTGTGAGCACTCCAAATTGTATTGTATTAGGACTGTATTAACAGCCTGTATGCAGCATGAACAGATCAGTAGGTGACCAAGTGCAATAAAAAACTCAGGAATACTTTCAGTTCCTACTGGGGCCTTGTGCTAATACTGCCTTGGTGTTGCATACATTGTTTGCATTCTCACTGTATTTCGTTGCCTATTCTACATCTAGAATAGCTCAAAGTCTAGTCTCACTATACATACTGTATACTAAATCCCATTAAACTGTATTTTACACAATGGAGCTGCTGATAATGGATATGATTGAGCTATAAACCTGCCAGCTGTTTTGATATACACCAAAATACTGACTTCCTGTCGTGGTCATTGTGCTGTATTCAAGGTAAGTACAGTCAAAACCTCGAGGGGCAACGCTACAATGACTGACCAGATTACATCGCTCATCACCCCCAAACCCCCAAGTCACCCCACTCTCACACCCTCCTGCTACCCCCCTCCCTCATCCAGTAATGTAGCATTGTTCGGTATGGATGAGATTGACCTTGAGGAAATCCCCCGCAGCTCTTACGTGGAGACTGTCAGTCTGGAGGGTAATGCCAAAGTAAACACAGTTAATCAGCCAATCAGTCTCTGACACCTGTTTAATGAGGGACCAGGCGGTTCTCACCTATCAGCAAGAGGAATGTAAAAGTGGATTGGGAATGGCACTGGGAACACTGGGGACATAATGTTGGGAGCAGAGCAGTCTTCCTCCCTCCATGCTGTATTAGCCTGTGAGGTCGAAGCTCAGTTCGCGTTCTTCTTTTCAGCAGGAACCCCCCACTGGGTGAGGCATCGCTTTCAAAGAATTCAAATGTGCAGCGTGGCCCACAAGGCTTTTCTCTTTTGCACGGGTGTGAGAACGGGTCCTGCATGCTGGCTTCAATCTGTTCTTTTAAGGAGGGAAATAATGCAACAAAGATTCAGTCCAATGGGGGAAGTACAGCCCAGTGTAGTACATATTAACCCATGAACTTTGCTTGGTTCGCTGTGAGGGTGTTAATGCAATGTGTTGCATACAGGTCCACTATGTATTTAGATCACTTAATCGACCTTATAAGGACATATGAAGCATATATCCAATCCAGTGTTGTGTGGGGATACTTAATCCAAATAGGGAAGTATGTCTTCTGCTCTGTACACATTTTCCCTTTTCCTAATCAATTTCTAAAAGTTCCCTCAGCGCTGTCTAAATACCCAGACACAAGAATAGAACATTTTTTGTTGTTGATTCCCTGGTGGAAGAATGCTCTGCTGTTATGACAAAAAAAGGAAAAGAAATGTTGAGTTTGGTTGAAAGGGGGGAATATTTATATCAAACTATGAGACACTTCGTCCTAGAGCACAATGGATGTTGTGGTGTGGATTATCCATTGTCTATTGTCAGGTTCTCCCAGCCCACAACACATCCCCGCTACTATTACTGAAAAAAAAGATAGGGTGAACCAGTGAAACTCTTTTTGTTTTCAAAAACATCCCACTAGTGAGATCTTTGTCTGGCCTTGGCCTGCGTTGCCAGGGCGGTGGGACTCGACGCACAATTGATGAAACAGAAGATGGCGTGAAGCGTGTCCAAGAACATGGCTTCCCAAACTAGAGGGGATTACAGAGCACGTCCTCCTTTTTCCTGTCCTTTAGAAGAAGAAATCCTTTCGTTCTCACCTTTCATTAGCTCTGCAGACTGTTGGGTAAATGATGGCTCATTTAGGAAAGAGACACAAAGTAACAACCACTAACTCGCCAAAGAATTTGCTGAGATTCATTGTCAGCCATTTTCCATTGCAGACAAACGGAAAGGAGAGACAGCACATCAAATATCTGAGGGAATATGCTGGATCTGTTAGCTTGTGCACAACATCCCTTAAGCTTGTTTAGGTAGTACAGTTTTAGATTAAAGTTTCATTTAACTTGTCTGTTATATTTCTGATCAAATATCCAAAGTTTATATTGTTGTGATTTTTTTTATTTTGTGGGGATTTATGGACATTTTGCAATTGAAATGTTAATGTTTTTAGTTTTGGAATAGTTTAGCTGTTTGGTGCCATTCATAAAAGTGCCATTCAAATGTTTGCATTTGTATAGATATATATCACAGTAATTCAGTAATGTTTTTGAATCTACCTTGTGAATAACTGCTTGTTTTTAAATGTAATTGTTGTCCCTCAATCCAACTGCCAAAGAAACACATGTTTGTCTAATATGTGCAAATTAAATCTGAGCAATTCCTGCGTTTGTGAGAACAACTGTAAGACAGCGGCACTGATCCCTGCGGCCAATAAAAGAAGAGCTGGGTGCATTTTGTGTTCGCAGGGATCAGTTGGGTTTCCTGTCTTTTGTGGCTTTGAACCAAATGTAACTGCTTTCACTTGCAAAATAGGATTTCCCAACTCTAATATATAAGGTTTCTAATCAGACTTAAGGTTTCTCCATGTGTTTTAGATTTCCTTGGAGACATAGTGGATAACAGATATAAAGGGGATCAGTGATTGACGGGGGGTGAAACGCTATATGCTACATTGTGGCGCTCAGCCGAGTATCATTCTCATAACTTCCTGTTACAAAAAAAAGAAACTTCTGTTCTGATAAAAAAAAAGAAGCTTTAAGTTTTATTCTGATTGGAAGATATACTGCTAAGCGGCTCCGTATTCAGAATGCTGTTTCGCTTTGACAAAATGTTTGTTAATGTGAAAAACAACACTAAATTGTTGTCCCATGCTAGTCTTCCAAGTGTGTTCAAAACACTCTGTTTCAAAAGAAGTGTAACTGCATGCCAACAGTGAAATCCCATTGCTTCATGAGTCAACCTGCAGAGCTTTGTCTGCAGCATAACCCCGTAGTTCAGTGATGTCTAATTGAAACATACAGTAAAAGTATGACTATTCGTTTCCTTCTCATTACCTTGTCTCATAGCTTCTCTCCATCCTGCCCTCCCATCCACCTGCACATTCTAACGAGGTGATCACAGCGCTCAAATACCAGACTGTGTTCACATCGCATGCCTGCCCCATGTGTCCACTTTCCTCTCTTTGTTAGCCCACAGCCTCGCACACACATGGAGGCTCGGGCTGTTTCCTGCAGGCGAACGCAGGGAGGTGTGTTTCTAATTATAAACATAATGCAGGGTTAAGCACACTCTCTGCAGGCTACCATAGCCACCTAGATTTATGGTACCAAGCTCCAGGCTCCCAGCCATGAAACCCACTAGAGAGGCAGAGCTGTTCACTTTCTGTGGCTGTAAATCAGAAAAGTATGGCCAGTAGCTGCCACTCTATCGCAAACCAATAGTGCTGTATCCTACAGGAGGTGAGAAAACAAATCTGCTCCGTGCACTCTTGTTAGATAAATGTGGCACTTTAATGCCTTCATTCCAGCGGCCTTCTCACATTTTAAACTTTATCTTTAGTAATACATCTCAAATAATGTTACTTTTGGTTACTCCTGTTCATACCATGCCAAAGTCCTGCATAGAATGAATGAGTATTTCAATCAGCAGGTGCAGAGAGTTCAGCAAGGATTTTCAGTAAAACATAAATATATAATCCATGCTTATCAGTTGTTAATGTCTGCTATGAGCAGTTAATGTGGTCATTAGGAATGTATATATAATAATAAATATATAATATATAATATGCTTAAAAAGAAGTGAATGTAAATGTATAGTACAACATTTAGGACATTCAGAATAAGGTTATACAAGAAAATAGATACCACTGTCATGTCATAGAGCCGGGGGAGACAATTAGCTTAGCTTAGCACAACAGAAAACAGTTACCCTGCCTCTCTCCATTCAGAAATATACCTGCTAACTTCTACATTGTATCTTGTGCATTTAATCCCTTTAGAAGAAGAAATGTAAAAGCGGCATGTTGTGATTTTACAGAGAGTTCCGTGCTGTAACATGTTTTTGGTTACGGGTGCAGTGACTCCCTGTAAAAACCACAAATTGTCTTTTTTACATTTCTGTTTGTTCACAGATTAAACAAACGAGATACAACATAATTTGTTTTGCGTATTTTTTAACATTGGGCAAAGCCAGGATGTTTCCCCTCGCTTCCACACTTCATGCTAAACTAAACACCTTCTGTCTTTAGCTGAATCTACTCATCTGACTCTGCAAGAAAGCAAATTAGCTTATTTTCCAAAAACTATCCCTAATAAGTCAACTCTTTGACAAAAATATTGTTTATATACAAATAGTCTTTTTTAATTTTTAATTTATTTCTGAAGTAAAATCTGAACCAAGCCAAAATCAATCCAAACCCTGAATTATTTTAGCCTGAGCCTTTTGATTATTGAAAACAAGAGGAAATCCTTCAGACAGGAAAGTTTCCCTTTTGTGTAATAAAGTAACAAAGTATTGTGCCAAAAACAATCTGGAATGTGGTAAACAATATAAGGGAACAAACTGCCCACATGATGCATGTTTTATTACCAGGATCTGGCATGGCTGGACACTTGATCATAGCAGTGTCACGTAAACCCCAGGGAGTAATGGCCTTAGTTTAGCACTTACAGGGAGTGAGACAAACATGATGGTATCCAGGTTTCACTGTGATAAATGTCTCTTTGGGGAAACACAAGCGGTCAGACATACTTAAGAGTATTACACATCAGTACCAAAAGACTCCATGCGCCTTCCTATATATTGTTAATCACTAATGAGTCAGAGAAAAGCAGCCAAAATCTTCATAAACACAGGAAATTGTATTGAATATAAAAACAAAATAACTCGGGCAGGAATAGAGTCGAGGTCAATGCAATATTGTTGATCATAGGAAGCTCGTCTTGGTTATTAACAATGACAAAAACAAACAGAGGTGGGTCCGTAGTTGGATGTTTTGGAGCAGGACAGCAACAAGTAGAAGTGGGGTTTTCCTACAGTGGAGCAGGGCTCTCCAGGGCCCTACAAGACATGAAAGAAGCCCTCTGGGCTGCCAGAATCCCTTTCAATACACAGAGGTTTTGCAGAGGAAAAAACTCAAATCCAGGACCTTTGTTCCTTTGTTCATGTTCTCAAGTGTTCTTCTGGGAGTCTATAGGTGAACTGAATGTGTTCTTTATCTAGGGTGTGACTGCAACCACACAAAAACATCCAGTTCTGTCCCTATCTGCTGGATGTTTCAGACTGAGTAGAAGAAGACCAACCATTCAAAATATGACATGTAAACAATACAGTTCCTATGCATTGTCTGTTGGTGCCAGAGCAGGAATTGTGTTTATGTCTTCATGTCTTGCATCCGTGCCATCATGCAGAAGAGGGACTGAAAAGCAAATAATATAGTGATATAATTTAAAGTAGCAAACAATTGTGAAGGTTAACAGGTGGGGATAGTTGCTGCAGAGTTTTGTCAAGTTATACATTGTGACACCACATAATATCATATAAAAGGGAGCAATACAGCAGGAACCGGCTGGGTAATAATCACCAGTGCAGCTCACTGCTCCACCTGCATTGATAATCTGGGTTACTGACACTCTGCTCAGCTTTTAAATAAAATTGTATGAGCATTACATGGAGTCTAGTGACAGCTGGTGGTCAAATCAACATAGTACAGTACAGAGGGTGGAGATGCGTGGGGGGATGGATGGATATATATCTATGTTATAGAGTCTATGATGTATATACGTCCATGGGTAAAATGAAAACTGCGTGCAGATCAGTAAATTCAGGTTTGGACAATGAAGTGTATGTCTGCAGGTAGGTTTTCATTTAAAACAGTTCAGCAGTTTATTTCAATGAACACAACATGAACATTCTCTACATGAACAAATAAGAGAAACTATTGTATTATTAAGGATGATTACCAGCCTAAATGCCAAGATTTTTAACTAAGAAAATATTGTTATCGTAAGATAATACAATTTCAATTTGGCCTATATTTATAATCAACACATGCTTCGGATGAGGCCCGCCTCGTTTCTGTGATGAGAAATCTGATTGGTGTAAAATCTGTCAATCTAACCAATCAACGTGGCTCCTCTCTGCACGAGGAACTCTGATTGGCTTGTTGTCATAGAAACCACACCTCCTGTGCACAGTCTGCTGTCTTGCGACGCGCTGCTATATGAAGGCAGTATTTTAAGAAGGTAAAACAGCTTTTCGTTGTCTTTTTCAAATATACGTTAATAACAATAATAATAATAATAATAATAATAATAATAAGTATGTGTTCATGTTTACACAGACAGAGAGTCATTTAAAAAAGTTTATGGTGTCAAGAAACCTGGACGTAACTGTGGCTGCCGAAAACGTGCTGTGACAGTTTTGTAACTGTCCACCAATGTCAACTCTTTGCTTCGACTTATTTTGACAAACATAACTATATTATACTTATGTTAATAAGATAATGTTTTATAACAACAATGCAGTAATTATTGCCACCGTAGCTCCTAAATAACTGCAATGTGCACCTGGCGTTTAATTAGCTAACAGGGAAATATAATACTTTTATAGACATTGTTAAGCCTATACTTAGGACCGATGTATTTCTAAAAGGTAATTATATTGACATGTTTCATGAAGTACACTTGATTTATCTCCAGCAGTTATCCTTTTCTTTTCCACAGTTTTAGTGACACACATCACTGTTGCATACATATACAAGAGGTTTTATGACTTTGCTTTGGTGTAAAAAAGCAAGTACTGCAAACAGTCAAGAAGCATAAATAAAATATGAGAAATTACAATACAAATATGATTAAATATATCATAAAAAATATGTACAGTATATATATATTTTTAAATAATAAGAGCTGAACAGTTTTGTCCAGGATTGATATAACTTTGTGTCTCACCTGCTCTCTTAAGATGACAACCAGCCAGATGGAAACCAAGTTGACGTCACAGCCCAGATCCAATGGTATGACGAATGGAGGGGCAAGGATTGTTGTGGATGATGATGACGAAGTTCTTAGGTATGGAGGAAAACCCCAGTGATCAGTGTTTTGATCTGGCACTGGCACATTGTGGGAATTATTTAAACCGGAGGTAAATGGCGCAGGTGTTTATTTCAGTCCCCCCTTCTCTCTCTCCCTCTCTGTTCCACCAAGCCCCACCGACCTGTCCGAGATGTTAGCTGAGGGGACCAAGGAGGCCCACGACAGAGCAGAGAACTGCCAGTTTGTTAAAGATTTCCTCCGAGGCTGCATCAAGAGGGAGCTGTTTAAGGTTGTCTTCCAAAGCCTCTTACATTGTTGTTCACATAATAAGTTCAACATTTAATGATGTTGGCAAAAATGTCTGTTAGCAGAGTAACAAACTAACAGCAGGCACCAGGACGGCACCTGTAATTTGAAAAGTAGTAAAATAAGAATATTAACCATTGCGTATATTTGCAGTAAGTTAATCAGTTATTTCTCACTGTTTTGCTCTCGGACTCCGCTTTGCCTATCAGTCATTCGTTTGCCATGAAACTATATTGCCAAAGACATTTTCAAAATGTCACTTCACCAATTTGATTTGAATTTGTTACCATTTTATTCATGTGCCATTTTTTTTCTCTTTCTCTGCTTCTGTTGCCAGAGGGGCACAGCAGCTCTATACTTCGTCTACATGGCCATAGAGGAGGAGATTGAGAAGAATGAAGGACCATCCTCACATCGCCCCAATCTATTTCCCCGCAGAGCTGCATCGGCGCGAGGCTCTGGCCCGGGACCTTGAGTACTTCTATGGAGAGGACTGGGAGAGCCAGGTCAGCAGAAAGCACACAGAGGCTGCCTGTCAGTCTCAGGACATAAAGGTTACAAGGAGGCCTATTCTGGACCATTAATCACCTGGTGCCTGGAATTCAGACATGAGCTAGTGTGATTGAAAATTCTGCCCTAGGTAAATGGATTTTATATAGACCACTCAAAGCACATATCAGAAGTAATGATAAAGGGCCACAAACACTCATGAGCAATATGGAGTTATGTAGCTATTTACTTTGACACTTAGAACTGCAGGGCGTCAAACTCTCAACCTATTGACTGGTGGACAATCACTCTGCCTCCTGAGCCACAGCCAGTTTCCTTTTAATTACAGCTTCCCTCTCGCAAAAACCTGAATTTGATCACAGTGCTACAGCATTAGATGTCTGTTTTTTTACTGATAATATTATAAAATGGATTAAAACCCAAAAAACTTCTCATCATGATGACACAACAGCAATTTTTGTGACGCAACTTGAAACTTTCATAGCCATTCTCTCTCACAGATCAGCCTCTCTGCAGGCACCAAGCCTTACGTGGACCGCATCCACGAGGTGGGACAGAATGACCCGGTGCTGCTGGTGGCCCACTCCTACACCCGCTACATGGGTGACCTCTCAGGTGGACAGATCCTCAAGAAAGTGGCCCTGAGGGCACTGAAGCTCCCTTCAACAGGCGAGGGTCTCAACTTCTACCAGTTTGAAGGTATCCACAGTCACAAGGGTTTCAAGCAGCTTTACCGAAGCAGGATGAACGAGCTGGAATTGGACGCTGAGACCAAAGGGAGGATTGTCGACGAGTCCAACCGGGCCTTTGGTTTTAACATGATGGTGAGGGCAGCAGGGAGGAGAGTGCTGACAACAGATGTGCCCAAAAATCACAATGATTGAGAAAACGCAATGCAGAAAAGAAAGTTGACAAGAAGATATGTTATTTGGGAGGAAAAGATAAAGTTAAGACACAAATCTACTTTTATTCTGAAAACAGGTTTTTACAGAGCTTGAAGAGATTGGGAAGACCATTAAAGAAGAAGTCCAAGATGCAGGATTTGGACACGGTCATGCAGAGATCATGGAGGGAGGTGATATCAACAAGTGTCCCTACTATGCAGCAAAAATGGGTAAGACATCATTTGAAGGGTTCAGGTATGAAAGAAACTGAGGCCAAGAAAATGAGGCCTGCAAATATGCATCATCTAAAAAGTATTTATATTAGAAAACTAAATGGAAAAATTGATAGTCATGGTACAAACATCACTTATAGACTGTATACCTTACAGTACATTTATGAAATAATAAGTGAATTAGCTTCAGGATACTTGTGCTCCAGTACAGTTAGTGCCTTTTAACTGAGATGTATTGAATATTTTCGGCACAAGTACATTTAATGAACATCAAGAGTTTCATTCTGAAATTAAATGTAATTCTCTAAGAAATATATATATATTTTAGAGAAAGTAGAATAACTTAACATATTGAGTGTTTGACAACAGTTTTACAAACTCAGCTCTCTGCATTGTAGAGAGTTAAGTGATGAAAGGATGAAACCTACTTAATAGCTTGAATTATGCAGGCGTCAGGAGCCGAGAGCTACATATTGTAGCGACATTGAAGGTGTTGAAATCCATGAAATGACTTGTTCATGATGGCAAGCTTCCTCATTTATTATTTTTGTCTGCTCTCCATCCATCACCTCCTCCATCACCTCCCATCTAGTTGCCAGTGGAAATCCCACCTTCGCCTGCCAGTTAGCCATGACGCTTCTCAGTCATCCACCCTGTCAGATGGCTCTGGCCGCCTGTGTGGCTTTCTTTGCTGGATTCGCTGCCTGGTACCTTCTGTGAACGCTGACACACTCGTTCTGCTATCATCTCTGAGCAAAGAGCAGAGGACACTGTTGCATACTAACAAACTTTATTATCTTCAGTTTCAATCATATACCGTCGACAAGTAGCAAAAAAGAAAGTAGGAACTGAACATGTTGAGATAAGGTTTTGCAGCAAACATTTGTAACATTTTCTCATTGACATTTTGCGTTTTAATAGCTGTTACGGTATTAATTTATTCTTATTTTCCCTCATTTATTTTCTATGTGGAACATACATTTGTAGTGTGACTAGCAGTGAAACATAAAGAGCCGACAGAGACGTTATGATGCATTTGCTCTGTATGCTTTATTCAGTGGTAATATGCATATTGGATTTCTCATCATTTATTTTTTCATGTAGAAATATTGAGTAAATAATCTCCCCTATATGACTTTATTTTATTATTATTTGTATGTATTCAATATGAAAATGAGTCACATGTTGTTTTGTGTTGTCTCTGCTTCTGTGCCTTCAGGAAACATTTAAAGGTTAACATAAAAGTGAGAATACTGTAATAAACAATACACTGTTACAAGTTACATTGTAGTTGCAGGTTTATTGTATTATCCCATAACATCAATTTAACACTGTTAAGATGCAACACGACTATTTCAGCTTGTAAAAAAATAAGACAACCAAATTTGTACCAAGAAGACTTTGATTTAATTTTTTCGGCTTCACATATTAAGAGACATGACTTTGGTCTGGTACCAAAGTCCTCTGCGTACTCAACATATTACTGGCAACACTCGTCACTTGTTGTTGTTCCACTCTAAAGGCCACAGTCCTGCTGAGGCCGGCAAATATGCATCCTTCCTCGTCAATCACAAACTTCCCCAAAATAATGAATGAGCTTGTTATTCACGATGGACATATCAGACCGATAACAACTAACATCTCAATCACAGGTTATACCAGCAACAGTCTTCCACTGTATTATCTTGTTTTTTACGTAGAACCGATCCTCATTATATTTTGAACATAATTAGAAAGATTCACTGTTGACTATCAACGTCCCAATCTGTTCATTTTGAACAAACTATCATTATCAAGTTCCAAACACCTTCTCAAAACCCTGTTTGTCCACTACACGTCCAAAATAAGTGGAGAAATACATCGTCTGTGGACTGCTGAATCTCTTAAATTTCAATATCTTCTCGTTTATGGAGTCCCCTGTATCCCCAATTGTCATAACATCTGACACAGGCAGGAAGATGTCATGGCGCCTGCCCCAGAAGGTGAGGTGGGACAATTTGAGGGTGGTCTGAGACTGGTCCAGGTACATCCTCCCCACAACACTCCTGAAGAAGTGACTGGCAGTGTACAGCATGACGCCAGCGAACAGTGCCGTCACCGTAGTGTAGCTGACAAGAAAAAAGGGGACGTCTCCCCGGAGGTAGAAGAAGTACACTGGTGGTAAGATGGCCATGGTGATGGCAGTTTGGAGCAGTTTGAGCCTGGACATGGCTCTGAGGAGCCTAATGTGAGGCATTGTGTAAATCACAGTGTACTCCGGTGTGGGCAAGTCAGAGTACCTGACCAGGGCTGTGATTTTAGGTATCAGGGGTACGTGGAAGCTCTGCTGGATAGGTGTGTGGCCTGGTGAATGAGGCTGAACACCATAAGGTATCCGACCTGTGAGTAGACATGATCCTCTGTTACAGGACAGGATGTGGGAGGTTAACCTGCGCTGCAGCACTGACCTGATCTGTAGAAAAATAACAGATACATTTCATATTTCACAAGAGCCAAAACAACTTGCTGATTCATTGATTAGTCAATTGGCAGAAAATGTATCTGCAAAAAACTTTGATAATTAATTTATCTTTTTTCAAGCAAAGATGCAATAGGTCCCTGGTTTCATCATGTCATAAATGAATTATTCTTTATATATTAAGAAATATTTCTTAATCTTGTATGTCAGTAAACTGAACATCTTCGGGATTTGTGGCTTGCATTTGCACTTGTGATGTTGTTGTTTAACGGTTTCCCTAAGGTCAGTCCCCAAGGAGGAATCCTCTTGCAGCTAGTTGGGTTAATGTATGAGCAGATGAATATAAGCAATAAGCACATGCACCCGTTTTGTTTTGATTAGAAGTGAAGTAGACATAAATAACAATCAGCCATTTAACAACTACTGAGTAAGTATGTATTAATCAGATTTGAACAAAGTAGAAAACTCCTGACTGAGCTGTCATACATTCAAGGCAAAGCAGCAGTTAGCTGGTGCAGCTACAAATTGAGAAAGAAGGGGGCTCACCATGACCGACGAGAGGATTAATAGAAGAGGGAAAACATAGAAACACGAATCTTATTTTTGGAAATAACAGACATACCAAAGGCAACACTTTGAGAGCTGTTAGCTAACATGACGGACACAATCTGACCCGGATGTTATGCGTAATAAATACTTTAATTTTGATAATAACATCTTCACTTTTACTCAAATAAAAATTAGAACGCAGGGCTTGAATGCAGTATCTTTTATATTTTCGTATTGATACTTTTTAGTAAAAATAAATAATATAAAATATGTTTTAAAGAATGACCCGGATGTACTTAACAACCGTGTTTTAAATTGTGTTTGCCCGTCTGCCCCCTTGCGGAAATATTGTAAATTATACCTTTGGATAAATCTAATTGAGATTTTATTATAATCTCACCTGAACCCGAACCTGTACCTTTTGCTGCAAACTATATTTCATCTTGCAGAAGCGACATGTTACTTGCGGCAGAGTTGTCACATCCGCCGCAGACAGAGTGCAGCGTTAACGGACAACTGTTCCTGCTTCACGTGTCAACTGAGCAGTTGCAGACTGCCCAGCATGACCTTTGTATCTCTGACAGGGCGTCTGAAGAGCCTACACTTAGCAGGGCGGGTAGCTAACGTGAGCTAATGTTAAACTGACAGGCTACTTTCTGTTATTTGACAGTCAGAACGATAAAAGGGGATAACAATGCTGCAGCTGGGAGATGAAGTCACCCTGTACTCGGTGGTCTTCGTGGTGGTCCTGCTGGGGTCCCGGAGCCCGGTGTGGACAACCGCCCTCACCGTCTCGCTCTACCTCTTTCTGGCTATGTTCCGGTTCCCCCAGGTACCGACCAGCCGAGCCCGGCAGGTGCTGCACCCGGACAAGGGCGCGGTGGGCCCCGGGAAGGTGTCTGTGGTCGCTCACCGGGGCGGTGGGCATGACGCACCGGAGAACACGATAGTAGCTATCCGGGAGGTGAGAGGAGGGTCGGGGGCTTTTTTCTTCGCATGTCCTTAGGTGGTTCTCACTCACAGCCTCCAACACCGTGTTACCAGCGGCGACTAGGGGCACACTACCACCGGAGGCTGAACGGTCTTCTTCATCCCTTACTGCAGGGGTGGCCAACCCGCGGCTTTGCCAAGTTTCATGCGGCTCTTCAGTTCATATCGAGTTGTATTTGTGAGTGTGTGTATGTGTGGTGTCAGTGTGAGAGCATGACAGTGCGTCTAATTGTGATGTGGCCCAAGAGTCCATAAAGTGTACTTGCAGTACTTGCATAGGTACTTGTTTGGCAGGTACTTGCATAAAGTGTTAACTTGTTTGGCAGGTACAGCTGCGTCTCCATCTATCTCCCGTTCACTGTGACTCTCATCCGTGTGTTTTCTTCTTCTGTGTTGTTGTTGCTGTTTTCTTCTTCTGTGTGTTTACTGGCGGATAACGGTTTTCAGCTAAAGTTAAACATAATACTACCACCTGCGCTACCGGAGGTCACTTTACACTTTTTTTAATTAGGCCTATTTTTTCCCGGGATAACCCCGGGAAAAACGGGAGGGTTGACAGGTATGCGCTAGTCACGGACGAGGCGGTGGCCCAGTTGGAGATGATTGAACTTTCTGAGGAAGACCTGTTGAAACCTGTTCTGAGGGAAGGGACCCTTGAGTTCTGGAAAACTGTGCCAATGGAAAAAATATCCCAATGTCAAACGGGCTGCACTCAAGCTACTATCAATGTTTGTCAACATAGAGTCGGTGCTATCTACCCTGAAACACGTGCAATCAAAGTATCGATCTGTCTGACTGACACACATGTGAAAGAATTGCTTCGAGTGACCACAACAGAATACAAGCCAGATTTGAGGAGGATTGTTCAAGGCAAGGAATGTCCGAAGTCCCACTAATTTAAAGAAGCAACATGCATAGGAAGATAAAAAAACGTTTTCACATTTTTTTTTACTGAGAGTTTGTGTGTGAGAGTGCACATAATGTTCATTGTTGATAATAACTGGCCTCTGAATACTGGTAGGAGAGGTTTAATTAAATTTCTGTCAATATTATGGTGACATTTACAATAAGTGTGTGTGTGTGTGTGTGTAAAGTTTTAGATTTAAATGTTGTCTATGTGAGAGAGAGAGAGGGAGCACAGAGAACGGCTGAGAGAAGGGGGGGGGGTGCGCATCTGTGACTTTGTGTATGATGTGGCTCTTTGCAGTAACATAGTAACATTAACCTCTGACTGGTCTGCCTTACTGAATTGAAAAATGTTGCCATAGTTATGTCAAATGCAAGGAAGTAACATTTGTATTATTAATAGGAATCACAATTTCAGGACTTGCATTGTAACATTCATTGTTAACATTTAGCAGATCCATACTGCCATTCATTGAACTGTATATTAACAGTATATGACTTACTGAGAAACTTAAGAACCACTATGGTCCCACCAATACTGTCATTTTCATTCCACTAACATTATTATTTTTTTAATTAACAATGTGTACTGAACAGTAATTTTATTATTATTATTATTATTATTATTATTATTATTATTATTAATTTGAATAAAAAGCCTGTCAATAACCAGTACGATAATATCCGCTGATATATAAGCCCAGCACATGTATATCTTTTTATATAAAGTCAAAGTGAGTGAGGCTAAAGCTCCGACTGATTCTTAACATTTGACCATCTGAAATACTTTGCTTCCAACCCTCTTATCTTTTCTTCTCCAGGCCAGTAAGAACGGGGCGACAGGCGTGGAGTTAGACCTGGAGTTCTCTGCCGACGGTGTCCCAATACTGATGCACGATGAGACTGTGGACCGGACCACCAACGGGTCGGGACCACTCAGCCAGATGAGACTGTCCGAACTGGGTAAACTGGACGCAGCTGCTAAACATCGACTCATGTAAGAAAGAAGGATATAGCTAGGAATGTACATACAAGTATGCAGACGGACTGAACATTTTTTGGGGAAAAGATAACAGTAAAGGGAGGGGGGGAGCGGTCTTTTAGCTAAAAGTCAGGAGGTGTGTCTGCAAGAAAAACCAGTCATGCATGTTTTCCTGGCTAGCTGGAGGTTTAAAGAGTTGAATACTGTTGGCTACATTATATTTTAGTGCTTTGTGACTTATGTCTAGTTGCAACTTGCTGCCTTTTAGCAGCAGTTCAAATAATATATAGTTCATGTCCAGCTGTTGGGGATGCTGAATCATCAATATGACAGTTAATGTGGAGATGTTTGATGGTGATACTCTGTGTGCATGGATATTGGAGGGTTCAAAGACATTTGTAAGAAAACACTAAAAGGAGATGTTAAAAATACATTTAACACATTGCTTTCTAAAATCACTCGAGAAACAAGAGGCAAGTTGCTATTAATACAGACGGGGTGCTGTGTAGGTGAGACAAATAGCTCACAGGTTTCTAAAAACGGCTTGCTTCGGAACAAACAAAAGAAGAAAGTAAAATGCAAAACAGTCACTCAAAGATAAGAAGTTAGGATGCAACACGTAAATGCAAACACCATCTCGACTCTGGTGTTTGCATTTGAGTTCTAGCTCTAGATTCCAGAGCATTCCCACTGCAAGATTTAAACTAGAAAGTCTAACTGAGTGAAAAGTAGAGTTGTTTTTTAAATGTCTAATGTGCACATTAGACATTAATGTAGTGTACTTCATACTGTAGTGTAGACAATTGACCTAATCCCCCTAAATGACCTAAAGACAGATTGGTATTATAATCACATGGGGGCCCTTGTAGTTACTGTATGACCCGGTGTTACCCAGACAGATGCTAAGAGTCTTTATATACAGAGACTAATGGACAGCCTCACATGCAGGTTAGATGTATCTCTGATCAAAAGTGTAATGTTTCCCACGTAAACTGTACATTTGTTTGAAAAAGCATGATATGCATGTGAGCCTGTGATCGCACTGAAACATTTTTGTCCTTCGTCACCAGGGAGACATTTGCTGGAGAGAAGATCCCGACTCTGGAGGAGGCGGTGGAGGAATGCATCAAACTGCAGCTCACCATCTACTTTGACGTCAAAGGTCATCCAGATGAGGTGCAGCCAGTCAAACTAACAAACTAAACAAGAGTTTACTATTTGCAATATGTCATACTTGTTGATTTAATTGATTTGTACGTGGTCAGCATTGCATAATGAAAAGATTAGTAATTGTTACAGTCCAAAGCTATCTTATACTGTGCCCGAGTACACAATGTTCATCACAAACTGAGCCAGATACAACAGTCAGTGTTGCAACTCGTTGCTGAAGGATGCACATTAGTCATTTACTCAATGCCACTTAAACTTCAGTGTTTGTACCAATTTAATTCTGCACAAGCTAAATTAAATATTCATGCATCAGTGTACTTTCCTTACTGAGCACTTTGAGACGAAATGTGGAATGCAGACCTGCAGTTGTTGTTCTAGGCAGCAACATTGTTGAGTTCAGGGCCCACAGCAGTGCATCTACACATACACAGCTGCTAGTTACCACCAAATGGTCTCACACACACACACACACACACACACACACACACACACACACACACACACACACACACACACACACACACACACACACTTGACTGTCCTGCAATAACCATGTGTTTTTGTCCCCCCCTCCTCCCAGGCAGCTGCAGCCCTTAAAGAATTGTATAAAAAGCATCCAGTCCTCTACAACAGCAGCATCGTGTGCTCCTTCGAGCCCAAAGTCATCTACAGGGTAAGAGGGCTCTTTCAACTTTGTTGAGTGTTCGGCCTGTAGTATACTGTACCTGAACAACGTCAGATTTGCTGAGTTTGACAGTCGAGCTGCTGTGGAACAAAAGGGGACTGTTAATAAATGAGACCGTGAACCTTTTAATAAGATTGGATAACAAGCCTGCACACATGGTACAAACAAAATGGTTTGTTCTGGTCACAAGGCCCAAGTTGCCTGCATAAACACTATATTATAGCCGGGCTCAAGCACTTGGACCACAAGCTATAGTTCCATGTTGTCTATGATTGAATATGTAGCCTGAGCACGATGAGAGGATGTACTTGCACCTCAGGTGACACTGTTACAAAGGAGTTTGCATGTTTACCATATTTCCAGAGACTTTGACTGAACAATGCCAGTATGCACATTTTATCATTTTGCTCAATGCTTGAGCTCTGGCTCATCATCTCTGTTGCATCAACAATGCTAGCTATACAAGCTGGGGTACCTGACCAGTATGGATTACCTAACAGACAACAATTGACAGGTTTACTGGATCCAAGTAACAGGACTGAATTTAGTTTTCTGCAAATGCAACATCTTTGGTTAATTGGTTCAATTTGAGCCAGAGATCGTACACCGAACAGTCTGGTACAAACATGTGCATATTGTTACAACCACATTGGGAAAAAGATAGACAAAAGGCTGGCTTTGTGTCTCGCTTTGTGTCTCGCTTTGTGTCTCGCTTTGTGTCTCGCTTTCCACTCCCCACTCAGCATACTGGTACTGATTAGATAAACTAAACTAGTTGCTCACATTGCTGTCATGTATTGCAATGCTGTTGTATTTATCATTTTTGCTAACATTCACCTATACTTAATCTCAGATGAGGCAGAGCGACCCAGAAGTCGTCACAGCGTTGACCCACCGGCCATGGAGCCTGAGTCGGTTAGGAGACGGTGCCCCGCGTTTCTCGTCGCTATGGAAACACCATTGGATGACAGTAATGGACATGGCGTTGGACTGGGCACACCATCACGTGCTGTGGAAGTTCTGTGGCATCTCAGCCTTCCTTATACAGAAGAACTGTGTCTCACCGTGAGTTTCAACAGCTGAGGCGTATTCTCTCATTGTAACTCGAAGACTGAGGCTAGTTATTTGGATCACAGGCTGTTTACCTGCATAACTGAGTTTCTGTGTTTCTGTCTGCAGGGACTATGCCCAGTACTGGGCCCAGAGGGGGGTGGAAGTGGTAGCATGGACAGTCAACACAAAAGCGGAGAAAGATTACTACCAGGAGCTGCTGCAAGTCAACTACATCACAGACAGCCTGGTGGAAGACTGTGAACCCCATTACTGAGAAACGCATGAACCCAAACACAGGAAGTGTTCACACACGTACTCATTAAAGTGATCAGATCCATATGAAAGCACCATTTCAATGTCTGCTCGTGACCCACAATGTGGCATCAGGTAAGAGAACATGTGCCACTCTTTTATTCCCATGCACACTGTCACATTGTGAAGCCATCAAACTGACCAGACTGGATGCTAGACTTCATAACAAGAGGCAGGACATGCATTTATAGACATTTTGGAAATGCGTGTCTATAATACGTGCTGTATTCACCAACTCAGGACTCTAATTTTTTAGAGTCTTTCAAGACCTACAGTACAGTTTCATACGCTGTCGGTGCTTTTACTCAGTAGATGTCATTAGTCCGATGTAATCTACCCAGCAATGATTTCTATCTCTCATGCAAAAAAGGATTCTAGAACTTATATAAATAAACATTTTATATCTTTGACAAAAGTGCATATGGAACTGAAATGTAGAATAAAATAATACTTGGCATACAGATGGTGAGTTGTTGACCTTGCATGACTTCTTCTTTGTGGTATTGTTGTTCTTTAGGTTCTGAAAAAGAAGCTTCTAATATTAGTTTTCAATGCCTGAGCATTTTGAAGAAATGATTTGACCTTTGTTTGATTTGGTTTCATCGTGTTAAACTTCTGGACCCCGGTGAACACAAGAGCAGACATCAGTGACTCCAGTACCATTTCATCTTTCTTCTGTCAAATCCATCTGATGTAACCACAAGCTTTTACGCTCCTGTTTAGTTACGAAATGAGGAATTAGAATTAAGTCTCCAGTACAATTTTTAGTAGCACAGTACTGTTTATGGAGACACAGTAGGACAGCGCAAAGGAACAGTAAGAGATGAGCGGTGACATGGGTAGGAATAAGGCTTTAAAACAGGAATAGATCTGTAGAAATGACAACTGACTGAATTCTAAAACATAAGGCAGCAGTACCTCACAGACGCTGTACACTGTATAACAGAAAATAGACCTTTCCTACAGCAGACGTGCAATAGCAGGAGAAGCTCAGGTGTAAGAAA
Source organism: Cottoperca gobio (assembly GCF_900634415.1). Taxonomy (NCBI): domain Eukaryota; kingdom Metazoa; phylum Chordata; class Actinopteri; order Perciformes; family Bovichtidae; genus Cottoperca; species Cottoperca gobio. The sequence continues at coordinate 16,446,665 of NC_041355.1, forward strand.
TGACACTAAAGATGTCTATGTTGCATTTAGGTGTGTAAATAAGTTATGCCAGTGAGTCGGCATCTTCAATATCAGGGAACTGGAAAACCTAATAGAATGCCGCCATTATTAATGGTAATTATATTTGTGTTTGACAAGTTAAATTCACCATTAGAAAGGTTTTCAGACTTGACAGTGGTCTGAAATAAGTAGATAAGAAAGCTACAGTACTTCTGTTTGTAAGCTTTTTGACCCACATATCAATCTCTGCATTTGATTTATGATTAATTTAATCTAAGACTTGACCATTTAAATAGGAAAATGTGAAATACTTATTTTGCTGTTGCTTAAAGCGGAATAAATAATTCATGACTATTTGATATGATTGAATATGTAACCACAGACAGCTCACACTGAGTGTGGAGTCACTCATTGATTTTCAGCTGAAAGACAAAGACAACTCTTAGATCCTAGATATATGTAGGCTAATGTATCTAATATCTTACAGGGAAGTTACAAGGGTATGCAGCAATATATGCACTTTTATGTTTGCTACAGTGCATGGCCTAAAACTGAAGTTGAAAGAAATGGGGGGGGGGGGGGGGGGGGGGGGGGGAATTAGTTTTTATAACCTTTTGTGTCACACCATGCATTTTGTCAGTGTTTAGAAATATGAGCGAAAATTGTCCATTTTCGTCTGGCTGTAAGTTATTATTAAATAACTGCAGAACAAGTTGTATTTCAATTTCATATACATTTATCAATCAACGCGTTTGGTTTAATAATTATTAGGTGAAAGGTGATCGCTCCCCTACGGGGGGCGTGCAGTGACGTCACTGAGGGGGGTTACCCCGCGCCGTAAAGCCGACCAGAGATAAACATAAACAACAAGAGCGGAAATAACGAGACTAACTTCAAAGTAAAAGCCCCAAAAAGTAAGCGATTGTAAGAAACTAAAAAAACAAGTGAAATACTGTCGTTTTTTATGCAGTTTTATTTGTTAACCCAAAACACACAACACAATATACTGTATCTTTTCACTCATTAGTTGTGTCCTGTGGTATCTCGCCCTACAGAAAGGGTTTTATTGAAACCCTAACATCATGAAGATGAAAGGAATTTAATCTGCGATGATAAAATAATTGAAATTTGTATTTTTTCAGAAACCGTGTCCTGTTCATTCTAGATAACCTCAATGTTTTATTATAACTGCTGTCTTCTGAACAAATAAAACATGACTAATTAAAATAAATAAAGATTTTATTTTGAAAGTTCCGGAAGTCCTGCTTTTCATTCTGTCTGGCTTGACACTGGCCAAGCATTGTAGCTTTCCGTCCTGATGAAAATATCAAAGCGTGTAGTAGTGTCCTTGTATTCTGTCACACAGCCAGGGTGTCTCAGTCAGTACCGCAGCATCAGCAGAGCAGAGCGGCTACAGTGTCCGGCCCGGAGTGTCACTGTCCTCGGACATCAGGAACCACAAGGTCCCACCTCTGACTGACGGATCCCCGGCTTGTGAGGCCGGTTTCTCCTTGGATGACCTACACGCAACCTCTCGCAGAAACAGCGGACGTCGGTTCATTACGGCTGAACACCTGCTGGTTAGGAGGTGCAGCAGTATTAACGCACAGCGTGCATCAAGTCACAGCGAGTCTCGTGCAAGCTTCAGGCCGACTCTGGAGCAGCTGACCCGGCGAACAAAATAAGACACGTTGCGAATATCTTGTCCCCAGCGTGGCTGCGTCAGGAGGAGCGGACAGAGGACTGGAAGTGGCAGAGTTGACAGTCAATGCGCACCTGATAATTAAGAAGACCTACAGATCTTTAAACACGAGCTCTGCAGACATATGCGTTCACATGATGTACACAATCACCAGAGGTCCCAGCAAACTTGTTACACAGCGGAGGACAGGTTAGTGCCTTCTAAAAGCATGATGCAATGTAACATCAGATTGCTTTTATTCCATTAAAAGGGAAGTTTTAGGGCAACGCAGCAGTTTAAAAATGGTTCAGTGTTTACATGCAGAGCGTTTAAAGGGAACCCGTGCAGAGCATGACAACTATTAACTCTGAATTTTGTCTCAAAGGTCCCACACAACAAATCGAGAGCAAATTCAGCGATTTGAAGCTCAAGCCGACGTCTTGGCTCTCATCAAAGTAAGTAGCTGCTCTATGTCTTGTTTAAGTGTTGCTTTTTGTAACATCCTTTATGCGGGCTGTTTGAGCTACTTGGGCCCGGAATACTGAGCATGTGCGCCGTCAGAGCGATCATGTAACACCGGTGACTCCGGTAACGTCTATGCATCCATTATCGGACTCTTCATTTTCCCATACTAAAATCTGATATGGTCATAAATGTATATTAAATAATGGGACATATAGCTTTACATATATGGACATATTTGAAATTCAGACATTTGTTTCACACATATTTTAAGTTAAATGTGAAAAAATGCAGCAAACATCAAGCATATAAGGTGACATACTCTACATTATTATATATTTCCATTTCCATAACATTAAGTGTGAATATGTTGTTTTGCACATATGTAAACATGCATGCATTTTAGATCTGTATTTAAAATAAGCTGTGCAATCATTTAATTCAAAATATGTAGTTAACATAATATCCTGATACATTTTTATTTGTTTTATATGTTCTATCTTTTCTTTATAAGCACACTTTTAAACAGTTTCCACAGGTTCTGTAATATTTTTTTAGAATTACATAAAAATGTTGGTCATACAGAATTATTAATGTCTTTATTGCATATTTCAATGACAGTCAGACACTTCTTTGTTATGGATATCATTGCATTTAAACAAAAACGTTTGCAAAAGAAATCCCCTCGTTTTATCTGCAAACTTTGTATTTATTCAATCCAAATAAACCAATGTAAATGCAGTTTTCATTGTATTTATACAGGAGGATCATATATATATATATATATATATATATATATATATACATACATACACCTAAAAAACATTGCATTCTGTTATAGTGGTACTGTAATGTTTCAGTTTGCAGTCTCAGACCGTTCAGAATTTATTTCATAAAAAAAAAATGACTTGTATGTTTACCTTTCACATTTTTAAATGTTAGATTGTAAATATATTTTAAACTTCCAAACTCAAGCTGGGAGTGTGTTAACTGTCTGCTCAGCCGTCTCGTTACCTTGGACCCGACCTGCCCTCCTGTAGCTTTGTAAACAAGACTCTGTGCTTCGTTCAGGTGCTGCTCGGAAATACCAACATCACCTCAAGATACTTCACTTGCCAGTTAATTGGTACATCTAAATCCAGTGCAGTCTATTTCAGCAGCTCTACTTCATTCATGCAAATGGGGAGGCCAAAATATTAGAAACATCTCTCAATGTAATGCAATACATATGTGCAACGCACTTTATATTATTTAAGCAGTACACTTCAACTTCAGATTTTAATGCCAGAGTAGGGGCTTCTTTTTAGACTTAATATCTTCATCAGTATTTATATGTAGCTTTACAGCATGAAATCCATTCTAGAGGAAGCAAAGGCAATTTATGTTCAAACAGCACGCCTCCATTGACCAGAATGCATTGCAAATATAAGATGTGTTACTGGTCTTACTATTGTGTATTGGAGTTGTTGATTGACATTCTGAGATAAATAAAGTAACATTTGGTCTTTTAAGCACAAAGTAAACAAAGTGAAAACTCAGCAAATGTCCATCTGTGTGTAAATCAGTTCCTCTGAACTGAACCCTGCTGAGGAAGACTATGATATATGGAAAAGCTTGCAGTTATTGTTTGTCTTGTCAACTTATTATGTCAAAGGTCAAGAAGGAACCTTCATGCTTAATTCCTCTCGCAGCTCCTTGCATCACTACATGCTGTCAACACAAAGCACATTTACACACCTGTCAGTCAACCATGACTTTTTAAATTAACTTACAACTAGCATCAATTGTCCCATCACTGTGAGATTGCACGCTTGTGTTTGGTTGTGATTCAGGCTGTCCAAATCCCCAAGCTGACATTCTTTAATTATCTCCACTTGATGTCTGTAGCTCTCCGCCCCCAAAGATCGTGTTCAATCGTCTGAACGGGAAACGCTACCACGGTGCAGCCACACAGAAGAACGCCTGCCCAGCAGAGGGATTCACTCCTGCACATGAAGAGAACGTCAGATTTGTGCATGAAGGTGAGGGTCGCAGGATAAGTAGTAGAGGAGTGGATGTGGGTCCCAGCGCAAGGACAGACCTCCAGGGCCGATCCTGAAGCTGCTAGACATTGGGAGATAAGCTTACAAGGTCAGAGGTTGTGAGGATGGAAACTGGGACATTGTGGTGGGCAGATAATCTCTCTTCTTTCTTACTTCTTTACCAAACCTCCTGACTGAGCAGCTGCACTGTTGAGAGGGAACGCTGGTTGGTCGATGTGGCTTCACAATGTAAACCATTTGAAACATTTCCAATATAAGGGGTTCCTAACGATGTACTTTTTCAATTTAAGTAACAGAAAGTTATTCAGCAACTATTTTTATATCTGATTTCAGTGATTATTTTAGAAAGATTTAGAACAATTGCTAGTGCCAATTATTGCTAGTGCCAGCAAAATGTGAGGATTAGCAGCTGCTAATAACTATATAACATAACTATATGATAGTTAACTGACTGTTTTTGACCGTTGGTCAGACAAAATAAGCAATTTTAAAGACGTCACCTTAGAGTCTGGGAAATTGCAGTTTTCAGTATCTTCTGAGATTTTATAGACAAAATATTATTCAATTAACAACAAAATAAGAGGCATGTTAATTGATAATTAAATTAATTAACATATTTGTTTTGTTATTTTATGTTAATGTATAACATTACACAGGAGCAGTGTTTACGATACAGCCTGACAGAAACCATCAGATGTGGTGTGAAAAAGGACCACACAAAATCCTTCATAGTACGGGTGTGTAGTTAACTTCACGTTATCTGCTGTATATTCTTTGATTGTTAGATAATCAGTTAGTTTATTACTAATTCCTTGGTAACTACTCAGAAGTCTGAAGTGTTACAGTAACTCAGAAACCACAGTTCTGTGCACATATTGATATTTGTACACATATTTACTCAAGGTTACAAAGGTGTCTGAATATACAGACACCTTCAACAAAGCCTCGCAAAGGAAATTTAACAATTGCAACAATTCAACAAAGTGTCATTTGGGGACTACTTCAGAAGAGTTATAGTAATTAAAACCCAACAATGATTCAAAATCACGGCTCTTTACCACTCGCCTCGTTTTCAAGTTTATACTTCATGCCCAGGAGGAAATGAATGAGTTGCAGAGTCTTCTGAGTTACTCTGGGACCGCTGCCGGTACCGACTGATCCTTTTGTTTTTCTTCTTGACTATACTATGACTTTCTTTTACTGCATTTTAACAGCATACTCTAATATGACTTTTTTCACTTTTATGACATACAATACTATGACATTTACTATGATATTTTATTGACATAATAGACTAAGTAATTTTTACGAAATATCGGCAATAGGTTGATATAAATTAAGGTTAAGTTGTGATCGTTTGAAGGACGCAGACGTTACGCCGAACACGCCAGACATACACAGTTCCGTATGGCAGAAACATGCCGGCGTATATGAAAATTAGCTCAAAATGTGTCAGAGTCCAAATACGTCCAACCTTTCCACAGCGGTGTTGTAGCTGACGTATACACAGTGGTGGGCCGTCAGGGCCAGCAAGGCCTTCTCTGCTGGCCTAAACATCATCAGAATATAAATTTAATTTTGATATATTTTTTCCACAAATATGTTTTAAATTATTCCCCATAGTCTATTCTCTTCATTTCATAGCTTTCCTCTTGGTTGCGCTGCTTCCAGCCTCAGATGGAGATTTGGAGGTCTGACCTTTATGTTAGAGCTTTTATCCAATCATATTTCAGCCATGATGTGTTGCCAGGGTCCCTGAGGCCTTTAGAATCAACAGTGCGGGCGCCTGTCGCTTAAAGTGAACAAGAACAAAACTGTGGCGTTAACCAATCAGATTTCGAGTTGGCGACATCGGGGCCAGCTAGCAGGCGTACGATAACGTCAGCACGTGCACGTCTTTTGATTGGATACACACTATTGAGAGGCAGAGCTATGCAGAGCTAGCAAACTTGAACGAGCTAATTTGTGTAGATTTCTACAAGCTGTTTTTTTTCAACCCACAATGGCTGAAGGAGGAGAAGAGATCGATTTGGTCGCAGATATAATTACAACGCCATTTTCCAGACAAACTTTTCAAGAAAAGCTAGATATCGTTAGAAGAGAAAGGCCAACTCCGACGCTAGCGAGTCTATCCCTGTGTCCACTGCTTCTGCCGAGCGGGTCATTCTCGACCTTAAAGCGAATTAAAACTTATGGCAGACATGCTACTGGACAGACTCGGCTTTCAGCATTAGCCTCCATGTCTATAGAAAAGGACTTATTGATGGAACTGAAATGCACAGATAAACTACAACAGAGTCATTGAAGTCTTCTTGAGGAAAGAAAGGAGGATGGATTTTGTGTTCAAATAATCAGTTGTTTTGGTGAGTAACAAGCATTTTGTTTTTGACATATATAAAATGTTTGATGCTTCTGCAAGAGATGTAGAGATGTGTGTAGCGCACTGGCTCAGCTGTGCAGTAAAAGTACTCAAGGAGACTTGTTGAATTGTCTTTGGTTTAACCTTTATCAAAGTGGACATTCAAGGCTAGGAATACATTTTCACCACTGTCGCAAATATATCCTCATGAACAAATGCAAATTATTTGTTTGTTTTATTTTATTTTCAGTGAATAGTTTTTGTGTCTTTATTCTTCATCGTCATGTTTCTTAAATGAAACTGCTTTAGGTGCGACAATGCGCTGTTTAGTGAACACACTTGTTAAAGCTCACATACTTTTAGTGGACTTAATAAAACTTTGTAGACTAATCCCTTAAAAGCGCCTTTTATTTTAAGTTTTGACAGTATCCTAGCGATCTTAAAGCTGGTAGTTTTACACTCTTAATTGTAAATGCGGATTTATTGATTATAAATGCTTCGGAAATATTAATATAACTCTGTTGTACTCTACTATGTTAAGGTGATGCAACGCCCGGTTATACTGCGTTTCTAGAGCCATGGCGTCATAATGATGGTATTAAGAGGGGGAATAATTCAGGTAGGACTGTGTAGGACATCACTGAAGGCCTAGGTGTGAAATGCACGGCCCGCCACTGCGTATACATAACGAATTATTACACGTATGTCAAACATTGATAGCGTATCACTTACCTATTTAAAACGTCTGGACAACGGAGCTGGAAAAGTGCCATCTGGTTCACGTCATGCTGATGCTGGAGAACGGCTAACATGCTGAACGCTAGCTGTACTGTAGAAACACGTTTAATAAGTTACTCCGTCGTCAGGCATAATGTTAACATAGGGTAGGAATAGGTTATCCACTCGTTATCAATAAGTTGGCTGTAGGGTTCACCGTCAGCCGACGTAGCCTATATCTAACGTACCTCTAACATGGTCACGTAGGTATTTACATAGGTAAATATTCACCTACGTATTCCGTATTCACGTATGTCTAACGTCACGTAACGTCTGCATATCTTATGAAGCACACGTCGTAATATATAATATTATATATATATATATATATATATATATATATATATATATATATATATATATATATATATATTGCAATAAGCCTCAAGGTTATATTATATATATAATATTATTTTTTATATATATAATATAATATTATTATATATATATATTATATTATATATAATATTATATATTTGATTCCTAACCGACCAATTATGCATTTAAGTTAATTCATATATATTATATATATATTATGCATTTCTTTTTTCTTGCAGCATGGCAGGAGGTGGAGCAGAAGATGGGGGACGGGGACAGTGGGGATTCAACTGACAGCCAGGGGCCCATTCAGTACACTGAGAAGACTCCTGGTGCTGCAATGAAGAGTAAGTACCTCCTCCACCTCCACTTTTTAAAACACAGGGATCATTTTTGATTAGCACACAGTTCCCATTCATTCACCTGATACAACCCTTCAAAGAATAAAACAAAGTAAATCCGCCCTCATTAAATCTAATCTACTCTGTTTCATTGCAGCCGAAGAGATAACCTTCCTGCTTTGTTACCCCCCTGAACTTTGAATCCTCCTACCATGTTGTAATTATTCCTGCTTATTCAAACACCAGAGGAAAGGCTGCTCTCATATCTCCGCAGGAATCACACAGTGTTTTGTTTAACCAGAGGTTAACTGTTGTGATAGTCTGCATTAATTTTTAACTCTTCTTTGGTCTATGAGAGCCGGGCTCCTCCACATAAACCAGCCCTGACGGCTGATTGTCACGTCTCGTCTTACACAACTGTTTGCGCCGTTTACTTCTGCGGCTCACTGTCCTCAAAGGCTGTGACCGATTCAAGATTCATGAATTGATATCAAATTGAATGAATTGTAATAACTTTAATTATTAATAATAATGAAAACAAATTGAAATACTTTGGTTTATGACTAAATACCTGCAAAACGAATGACATACCCATCAGTCTCAGCTGGACTTTGAGATTAATGCTAATTAGCAAATGTTAGCATGCTAATGTACAGACTCATTATACCTGCTAAACATCAGCCTGTTAGCATTCAGCTCAAAGTACAGCCTCAGAGCAGCTGGAGACTCTGAGTCTGGTTTTAACATATTAATGTTCAATCTTTTTGTAATTAGTAACTCATTAAAGGAACACACTTTCATACTTGGTTGCACAGATCAACCCATGAATCTAAAATGAATTTGACTTTGGTATCCATGTGACACTAATTGACAAAGCGTGGATTATTCTTTAATTCCATGTCTGGTGTCTGCGCAGACTTTGTGCCCATAGACCTGGAGGAGTGGTGGGCTCAGCGCTTCCTTGCCAACATTGCCAACCTGTCTTGACCGGCTGAGGCTTTGAGGCGGGACAGGAAGCACCGCGTCGGTGATCCATTGTGAGGACGAAGAGGAGGCGAGTGAGTCTCCAGGATCTGCTGTGAAAGGGTCGTGCGTTATTCTGAATCTGATTTGATGCCCTTATGCTTCACGCTGCTGTAGAGAAAACTGGGTGCACAACACAACCCCCCCGCTGATGCAACAACAGCGACCTGACTGAACTTTGACAGCGCTGACTTGAGGTTGTGCTGCTGTGAACGACGTATCGGATAGAAGTTGTGAGCCAAGTGTTCTCGGCTGTATGTACGTCTTGGCTGATCTTTGGATAGAAATCGATTGAAGAGCAAAAACAGTAAAAATCTTTTTCAAAAATGTCTTGTGTGATTGAATTTGTAATTAATTAGGCCATATTCAGTAAAAGGTTTCCCATAAAACCCGACATTGAAACACGTGCAGTATTCTGATGCATGATAATGATGGGATTATTATTTTGTACCGTCGCACACACAAGATGCCGAGGGTTTGTAAAATCAATAGACCACAGCAACATTAACCGCTTTTTTTTATTTTCACAGTGGGTTCATAATGCAACATTTAAAACGAAATACTTAAATAACAAAACCTTCTGTGAAGAAACATTTGTATCTTTACATAGTTAAAGTCTACTCTTCAGGAATCAGCCAAGTGCCAGCTGTCCAAACACAAACGTTCTCACGGCCTCTTCTGCCTCAAGTTATTTACAGACAAATGTTCAAAGCGCTTAAATAAACCTGCCACCTCACAGTTAAACCTTTCTTGCAGTTTCAAATGTTGGCTGTAACAGCTCTTTTCCTGCCCGCTGCCTTTGTCCTGTTGCCCGTCTTCTTCCCCCGCCTGCGGCTGGTTGTGGAGTGGCCCGGCTTGGCTGTGGTGAAGGTGATGCACTGGGAGTCCAGATAGTCCACCAGCTTGGCGGCACCCAGGCGGATCCCTGCTGCTTTCAGTCGCTCCTGGAGCTGGGACAAGACCAGAGGCTGGTACTGGAGGATCTGACTGTACAGTCCGGAGTCAGACAGGATGAAGGAGCGCACGGCCCGCAGGCGATCCTGAAGGCGGTTCACTGACTGGGAGGCAGTAATGCCGCCATCGCTGTCTGAGTCGGAGGAGAGGCACAGTTCTGGGTTGGACCTGCTTGCAGAGAAGGGAGTGGTTAGACGTCCATTCTGTATTTATGGAAGTTTTTTTCAAAGCTACTAATAACATATGTGACGATACAGTCTTAGAACCCTAGCTGGGAGGATTGTTGCATTTCTCCTATGAAATCTTAAAATGTTCTCAATGTCGACTAAAAACACTTAAACAAGAAAAGACTAATGAATAGATAGAGAGATACACACACACACCACACACACACACACCACACATACATACATACATACATATATATATATATATACATATATATATATATATAATAATATACAACTACATATATATAATATTATACCTACATCTATATAATCATCCTACATATCTATCTATATATCCATATCCTTCTCTCTCCATAATCTCCTCTATATCTACCTATCTATCTATATACCTATCTCATCAAATCCTATATCTCCTATATACCTATATTATACTCCATATATTCTAGTATATATATATAATATCTATAGACCTATTATCTAATATACCTCATATATATATAACCTCTATATATATATATAGTAATACCTTATTATATATACCTATATACATATATCTATATATCTACATATATACCCATATATACCCATATATATAGTCTATCATATATCTCTCTCTAGAGAGGAGAGAGAGAGAGAGGAGAGATAGAGAGAGACCACAGAGAGAGAGAGAGAGAGAGACAGAGAAGAGAGGAGAGAGGACAGATGAGAGAGAGACAGAGAGAGAAGAAGACAGAGAGAGACAGAGAGAC